>NC_083560.1:102597394-102900480 GCF_019925205.1 Metopolophium dirhodum
AAATTTGTAAGCGTAATTATAACGGAAATTGATAATAAAAAATAATCAAATACCGTAAAACCGTAAAACAGAACAATTTACCTAACGATTAACCAAATATATTATATATCATTAAACAAAACATAACGCAAAACGTAGTTTATAGAATATTATTAACCGAAAAATAACGCAAAACGAAATATTTTAAAATCTATTTATTTAAAAGGTCTATTTGGTTTCGTAAAAACATTTATTTCATGCAAACAATAAGAGTTGATTTTATATTATATTCCGTATCCGGGCCACTACCTACCCACATTAGTTATTATTTTTTATTTTAATAGGTATTAACACTATTTTAAATAACGATGAACGCTAAACTTGTATAACCTTTTAGTTCTAAATAACGATGATGAACGCAAAACTTGGATAACGTGTTAATTCTATATAACGATAAATGCAAAACTTGGATAACGTTTTAATTCTGAATAACGATAAACGCAAAAATTGTGTAACGTTTTAATTCTAAATTACATGAAACGGATTTTTTTTCAAATGCAAGCCTTGAATATATAAATATAATATATTTTAATCCGTCTTTAGTGTATACTGAATACCTATACACATTTATTGCAATATTAATCAAAAAATATAAAATATACCAATACATTCGAACACAATTTTTTTACAATAATAATTTTTGAATTTTTTTATAAATGTTTTAAAAACACCTAAACGACTATTCATGCAGTTCAAGTCGTAAAATAAGTACTTATAAAATATGAAAATGCCGATACACGCAAAAATATGCGCTAAAACAATTGGTAGTACCTATAATATAATATTATATTATAATGTGCAAATAAATAATAATATACAAATACATACAAATCCGCGCTCTAATGTCTAACTAATAAAATTATAGCTTATAGAGGCTACCCGCAATGGCGTGTCCAGAACTATTTTTTTGGATGGGTCATTGAAGGTATAGGTTCGGAATGGGATAACACCCCTCATATATTATTTAAACAGTTTTACTTTTAATATGTTATAGGTATACATATTGTTATATACTAAATAATAAAATAGCACATTTACCTATAATCATGGTTTATATTATCCATAACGGTACCTATCCGTAGGTATATTGTAGAACAATAAAAGTGTATCGTATATCAATAATGATAGATTAGGTAGGTACTTGGTAGGTTATACGGCTATACCTATAGTTGATAACTTTTAAAACGGTTATATATGGAATTTTAAACGGACAGTAAATTTGAGATTTGCAACAACATGAAAAATGAACAAGATTTTTTTCAGTTAGTAAGAATATAACGATGTTTTCATAGGTATGTTATATGCGTATGCTGCTTGCTACTAGAATTTTATATTGTAAGTACCTATCTACTGTTAGGTTCCTTATGATTTGTCAAATACAGACTACAGAGTACCTATAGTGAGTACCTTGGTAATAATATACATTAATCCTAATACACTACTAGCATGGAGTATTGTACAATATATACTAGCTGATCCCATGCACTTTGTTGTCCTTAAAAAATGGCAACTCTTAACAAATTATGATTGTTCAACTCCTTTTAGGTGTAACTCGCTGTAGTAAGTGCAACTTATCAGTCACACTGGTAGGCAATCGGATTGCGTACAAAGTGAAACTCATCCACCTTGGTAGCCGGTTGGCAATGTTCGAAAATTCGATTTGATGCAATATAGCTTGTACCGGGTCTGTCCGAATAACCATTAACCAATAATAAATAAATACTAATTTCTACTCACTATTTCTCCTATGATCAATTATAGCAATGCCATTACGTATATAGGTGTAAAATGTACACGTACACTTATGTTTTTTGCCGATTATAAACCCTTAAAATTACAATTTTGCAAAATCCTTTCCTAGTGCACGGTGAAATTATAATATTAATCTATAATATTTTGACGACAATGTAAATATTATAATATTATTATGAGGTGTTTCTACAAGTTTTACTTTATAGATACAATATTAATTAATAGATTATAAAATAAAAAATGACGGATACCTAACCAAATGATACAAATAATAATAATAAGAAAAATTAAATAACTATCAAAAAAAAGTTAATGAGTAGATGCCTATTATTTTAAAAGAATCATTAACATATTATTATGTTGTTTCAAATCTTGATAAAAAACAAAATATTATTGTTAGTGTTTGATAATTATTATTATACATTAATTGTTTTAATGATAAGTATTAAGTATACCAACCTATTACGTATTATAGGTATTACTTATTATAGCCGTATTATACTATAAGTAGGTGTAGGTATAATTGTAATTGAATATTATAAACAACGTAGAAATTACAATTTGTTCAATCATTTTCATTGTTGTGACTTGTGAGTATAATATTGTAGTCTGCGGATATTTTTCCTAGGGTCGGAGATTAATTTTCCGGGGTTCGTTGGTGTTTTTTTCTCGAGGATTTTTATTCCGAAATTATATTTGTGCCATGCACACAGATGATTACCTATCTTCTAATTTTCTTGACATTGCGGCGTCGTGATATATTAAATTTAAAATCGATGACCAATGACCACACTGACTCATGAGTCAATGAACAATTTTACAATATCGAGGCGTGGAGCTCTATTAAAAACGCCCGATTGCTTAAGTTTCTACGCGTCTTGTGCACCTATTCGAGAATTTTAAATTCTAATACTATACACTTGGCTGAGAAGAGGTGTTATAAATGCAGTCAATTTTTAGTTACGTGTGGTGGTGGCCATATGCCCATATGATAGGCAAATAATATCTAATCATTCAACGTTAAAAAATGATTTTTCAGCTAAACGATCATGCCCCGTAGAATAGTTTAATCATTTTTGTTTATTCGATAGAAGTAAACTTTATTAGGTAACCTTTGGTGACGTGCGCAGGGTAGTAATTATTTATGCAAGTATATTTTTAATACGCTATAAATTATTTTTGTGAATTTTCCATACCCCGTTAGAATAATACAATATTTTAGAAATTATCTAGGTACCTATTGTACAATCACAAAAATGTTGAAATATAATTTTTATATCATATAGAAATTAAAAACTATTTAATAATTAATTTGTAGATACCTACATAATAATATAATATAGGTACTTAATGATAATAATATGCTTCAATAGATTAAAAAAAAAAAACGTTTTATTCAGTGGCGGCTCGTGGGTGCTGCAGGTGGTTGGGGTGTGACTTTAAATATAATAGCGGTAACCTAACCATAGGTATAACAAATTATTTAATTATACGAAATAGATCTATTTCATGCTTAAACGTACCCGCACGCACACGATTGCTGCGCATCGCTTAAACATGCGTAATACGAATATTGTTCGGACGACGACGCTTCCGGTCGTCCAAACACTGCTCGTGTGTAAATTCGTACGGCGTACCCATATGCTCCTAGTATCTGAGAGGAATAGCCAGTTCGCACACGACAATTAATGTAATAGACAAATGTAACTAGTAGGTAGTTTATAACTATTTAACTATTTAAAAATTTGCAATATTTTTTTAATAATGTAAAATTAAGAATATTATACAATTCATTTTCTTCATTTAATTAATTTTAGTTGGGGGTGCGAAAGTCCCGTCGTCCAAACCACGAGCCGCCACTGGTTTTATTTATTATTAATTGAACGGGAAAAAATTACACCGCGCGTGCAACTATGTGGTCTGATGGTCAACGCGCGTCATTAAAAGCGAGAGCGTATATAGATAGGTCTCCGTTTTATTAATTCACTCTAAATTATAACGTCAGGCGCCTGCAGCAATACATTTCAAAATAGGCACCTAACTAGGTAAGTAAATACCGGCTACCTGTATTAAAAAATGTGAGAAGTATATAGACTTAGCTAACTAACTTATTAAGCCAGTGGCGTCATTTGGAGTAAAATCATGGGGTATAGCAAGGATCTTGAATAATAATTTTAACTCAATTGCATGAAGCCTCTTCAGGGCAGTCGATGGATAAAATTGATGGGTTTGCAATTACCCCCCGCCAGGGCCGTCCTTAGGATTTGCGAGGCCCATGGCGAATACCAATTTTACTACTTTTTTTCAAACGCGAGGCCCCCAAATGTAAACAAAAAGTGCGAGGCCCAGGGCCTAGGCCCTGCTCGCACCCCCCCAAAGGACGGCCCTGCCCCCCGCTACCCCGAAATGACGCCTATTAAGCTATACGTTTGAAGTTCAAAGTTAGATACTTTTTAAACTGTAGGAGTTACAAGTTGAATAGAAAAAAAAGTACCTACCCAAGTTGACATTTTTCAGTTAGATACATTGTTTTTTTTAACTGAATATTTTCAATTTACGTCAAAGCACAGTAGGAAAATTTGTGAAAAGTTCACAAAACGAAAATATAAATAACTATCGAAAAGCGGAAGCGAAGACGCGTAGGTATGTGTGAACATAGCTGCCGCCGCCGACGAAGATGAATACACTTTGCGCGACCTTCGCTACGCATAATCACTACAACAACAACGACGACGTTATCGTTTTCAACACGGAAATCAACAAAAACATTATTTAGTGATAACGCACACACACACACACACACACACACACACACACACACACACACACACACTGACACACACATCTTATGACACAAATACACGACACATCGGGCGACCACTTTGCGGACGGAATCGAGCGCGAATGTTTAAAAAAATATGTCATTGAATCGGTAAAAATCGGTCGTCGTCGAGTGTCAACAACTGTTGCGGCGATCATCGGCTGTAGTGTCCCCTACGCGACTCACACGGTTTTTCCTCGGCTAGACGGTTCGCCGCCCGTAATTATTGTACCGCGACGTTACTTTGGGTAGGTACCGACCCTGGTACAGGTGCGTTCATCGCCGTGGCAGACTCTACGGATCGTGTCGTCCGGACTCGACCGTCACCGAACAAGGTACGAGCTATATGATAACATTCTACCGTGCGGACACCGCTGTCTGGTACGCTAAGTTAGTCCCGTGCAGGTGCGTAGCTATCTACTGGCTGCCGGGTAACATATACTTCTCACATGCCATCGGTCTATCATCGTTAAAGAATATAGAAATATCACAATATTAGTTTCTTTCGCTGCGTGATAGGCAGCTATAGTGGTTACAATAGTATATTAATGTATGGCTTGTAAGTTTGTAACAATATATTACCAAAGAATACATTTTAAAATTTACTTTAAATTGCACTTACTATAATATCTTAATTATATATAATTATCCATACAATTATTGTTAAATTGTTTATCCAAAGTCAAAATAAATATATTATAATTGGTATATTGATATCTATGATAATGATAATAATATAATCATTGTATTCTTACAAGTGAATGACAAACAACACTTGTCCAACTGGTTTAGAAATGTCATGAAGTGAGATTTAAAAACAGGTTTTTATATATGCTTTGGTTAAAACAGAAAGTTTCTCTAAGTATCCAGCTTATATGGATAGGTCATACATTATTATATTTTGAAAAATTTGAAATTGATTTAACTCGATTAGGTACCCATGTAACTTTTTTTTAGTTGAAATGTGTTGTGATATAGATTATGTTTTAACAAATTTTTAAACATTTGAAATTAATAATTTATAAAAATAAAATGTCTAAAACTGTTGTCAAATAATTTATTAGTTTTATGTACCTACTGTTCTTAATAATCTGACTGAAAATGTTTGTTCTAGAATATAAGTTGATATTAATTCGCACATTTATGAACTTTCATCATTTAGGTAACATCTTTGAAATTTTGCTGTAATTGTAAAAGAATAGTGATACAGTTAAACCATTCCTACCTTGATTCCTACACTTGTTGGCTATTTCAAACCACAGCATAGACTTCTAAAAAGTGCCAATGAACCTTTAAATTATTTCCATACACATTTGTTTCCTAGGTAAACCAATATCAAACGGCAAAAAAGGTTTACAACATTAATATACCTACCTACCTATCAGTTTTTATTTAAAATTAGTTATGTAATTTTTCTTGGTACAACAAATAAAACAATTTTAATTGGGCAATTTCTAGGTAATTAAGTATTTATATGTATATAGGTACCTAGATAGTTGCCATCTTAAGTTATATTGTATTTGAGAATTTTTGACATCTATACACATGCAAATGTATATTGAAATTTGTTGATCTTAAACAATGTAATCAATTCCTTACAAAAAGTATTTTATTAGCTATAAATCTATGCTTTTTAAATATTTACAATTTCAATTTATCCTATCTCATCAATAAATATAAATTGAATGTTCTACCTATAGTAAAGTGTAATCGTGAAAGGACTATTGCTATATAATATTTATACATGCTCTTGAAGTTCAATTTTATTATCTTACATAGGTTTAGGTTTCAGTTTGTAATTTTACTATTGGTTTTTTTACTGTTAAATGTACACAAGGTTCTTTTACACAAGTAAACCTTTTTTAGTGTGTAATTCATTAGTTTAGGAGATATGATGACATTATTATATCATTAATTGATTACATAAACAATATTAAAAGTTGGTGGTAGAGGCCTTAGATCATTTATACATATATAAAAATATTATATTTATTTTATTTTAAGTGTAATTAGAACACTTTTAGTTTTTAGTTTTTTTTGGTAGAATTTTTACTAATAAACTATTAATTTGTTTATTTATTTAGAGTTACTTTGTTGTTTAAGTTTTAAGTAAAAAAGTTTTCTATTTATTTTTAAATTAAATCTATTATAGATAAAAATGTTGTGTAATAACAATAATAGTAAATTATATAATACTTAATAACGGTTTGTGAAATAATTTTAATACAATTAATTTTTTATAGCTTATAGTTATTAATATTGAATAGTTACACTATAAAATCACTTAAAATAGACAAATTACAATATTGAAGAGGATATATTTTATAAAATACATTTAAGACATTTCATATTTTGTGTTCACATTAGTTGGAGATTTTAAAAATTTTAAAAGTATACCTATCGTATTGAAAATATTCCAGTGAGTAATGTCCCATGAACTATATTTGTTATTAAAAATTAAATGTTAGAATAGTGAATAAGACATAATATCTATAGTATCTTATACTGTTGAAAAATATATTTAATTCTAATAATGACAGTTATTTTAATTGTGTTATGTTACACATAGGCACTATAATTGATATTAATATACTATTTTTCAGATTTTATTTGTTCTATTACATTTTAAACAATTTATATTTTATTTCTAGATGATCTCATACCGCCAAGTTCTGAAGAAAACACACGCGGAAATGTATTTCAACAATCTACTACATTGACAGCAAAAATGTGGCCTCCTGTATGTTTTATCAGATTATTTAATTTTGTTAAAAAAAGAAATTAATTAAAATATATTTTGTTGATTTTCTTAACCTTAATGTTCATGTTGATTCTAAGATTATTGCGAGTCAATTTAAATTATTTAAGCATTATTTAGTGAACTAACAAGCTAATTTAATTTTTATTTTTGTAAATTATAACTGTCTAAAAAATATATATTTTGAATGAAATATGTATATAGAGAATTCTTAACATATATTATGTATAAAATGTATAAAAATATAAAAAATAACACGTTTCATAAAATATATAATATTTTTGTTCTGTAGGATATTTCCGGAGGTTTTGATTGGACCTTGGATGTTTTGGGATGGCAAGTGGACAAAGATCAATTGTCAGTTGTTATAGCATGTGCTATTGTCATTATAGTACTTACTTCAATAACTATTGTGTTTATGATTTGGTATTGTTGTTTTTGTAAAATAAAAAATGGTAAGCATATTGTTTATTTTATTTATGTTATGCCTTTTGATAATCTAATTTATTTTTTTTTAGTACAAAACACTTGTGATGAAGAAGAACAAAGAAGTAATACCAACATACCTAGGTAATTTTAAATATGTTTTTAAAAAATTTTATAATAGGCATATTAAGCATAAGTTACCAATAGTATAACTATATAGTTTTTAACACTACAACAGTTTTATAGTATATTTTATGAACTACACAACTTATAGTTAAATGTGTTAATTTTGATAAAGTTATATAATGTTGTATAATTATATCTTCAACAAGTGTTTTTAAATTATTTAATAGTTTAAGCCTTTAAAATATAATATAAAACCTAAATAAATCAAAATGAATTTGTATAAACTGTTTTGAACAAAGTTTTTAACAATTTACCTTTTTATAAATTATAATATTATTTTGCTTTCAAAGATTATTTCTACATAAAAAAAAAAGTTAATTTAGAATTTGGTTCTAAAAAAAATATGCATTGTAATATTTACACCAATAAATTCTATCTATGAGAAAAGAATACAAATCATGTAGATTGATGCTAAATAGTAACGTCATAATCGTTTAAAAGTTTAAAACTACTATTATTCTATTTTCATTTTAGTTAGATCTTTTAAGACATTTTTTTTTTTTTTTGAAATAAATGAAGTGCTAAATAAACACTATAAAATTCAAATAATGACTCTTAACTTGTACAGTTATTTTTACACTAATAACGGAAACATAGGTAATAGCCAATTTATTGTGATTAATCATTTTATAAGAAATTTAGTACAGCAGAGATTGTTTATACCACAATGCATTTTTGTCAAAAATTTCTGCCGATTAACATACACTAAATTAATATATCAAAATCAAGTACATATTTTATAAATAGTTATAAACAATTTTCATTATACTTGTATATCAGAGATTTTTTTCTTAACATTTACACTATTTAGCTCTTCAAAATGTTTAATTCATGCTTAGTTATTGAACAATATTCTAATGAAATGAATTATATTTTGAAAACCCCAAGAAAATTTAGTACTGACAGTTTTTTTTTTTTTAAAAAACATTCCAATATTTTGTCTGCACAAATACAAATTTTAAAAATAATCAAAATTGTCATGGAGATTACTCGAGATCGATCTCACAATTTTTTCAATTTTTAATTCAAATAAGCCCTTAATAGTTAATTTTTCTGAAGAATTTTTAAACAGTAGGTAATAATATATTTATCAGTTTATTTATGAGTATAGTTACAAAAAAATGTAATTAATTATGGTTTCATTGTAAAAAATATGTTCTGTTATATTTGCATTTACAATTTTATCTATAAGAAAATTATGCAAATTTAATTTTATAAATGATTGCTAAATAGTAACTTAAGTCATTTTAAACTAATACATTTTTTTATTTTTCAGTTACTCCACTGTATTCCTAGACCCTAAAACTGGAAGTTTTATATATAGTAACCGTATTGTTGAGTTGTTTCCTGAAAGAGAAGGTTCTCCTGATCATTGGTTTTTCAATGATCAAGAAGACGAACCTGTAAATACAAATACAGTACCACGTTCAGCCTCCGTACCACCAGCAAAACCACTTCAGTCATTTGTATGTTTATTGATAGACTTTTTAAAACTAACCAAATTAACAATTTTCTTTATTTCAGGATCCTTGTATACGTGAAATAAAAGAATTTATTAGCAATGAAACATTTGACGTACCTAATTTGCATTATATTGACAATGAGACCCAAAATGACCCTTGCCATTTGCCAAACGCTTTACCTCAGATCTCTGAATTTAATCCTCACCAATTTACTTCCAGCAGCAGTAAGTATTATGTTTGCTAACTGAAATGTTTTTAACTTACTATAGCTAAATAATAATAATGTATTAATTTAGCTTCTCTGCCATTTTTCTTTTATCATACATTTACTGTATAATTATTAATTACATATTACATTTGAATATGAGGACCTTCGTCTCATTGATGTATCCTATTTATAAGTGCATAACATAACAAATTTACATTCATCAGTTAACTTTTAGTTTTTTAAAGTTATAATATAAAGTTATTCACTTGCAAGTGTAGTTGTGTTGTATCTACTTAACACATTGAGTTCCACTAGAATTATAAAAGCATAGTCCATGTCGCTACGCTAAAAATACGTCCGGTCGTCTATTTTAAGGAAAAAATAGATATTAACATAAAAAATTTAAAATGATTTATATTGTTATGATATATTGTCCTTTATTGATGTATGATTCAAAATAGACAACTTATTGTTTTTATAATAAATCTTTAAATAATTGTTATATCTATGAAACTTCAACATAAACATTACATAGTTGTTTCAAAAATAAACAACAACTAATTAAAATTACATTTTATTTAGTTTTGGAAAACTGCCATACATGTGATGGAAAATCTATAACACTGCGAACAAGAAGTCTTCCAACACATGTGAGAAACAAGAAGCGGCCATTCTCAACATCTGACAATTTATCAGAGCTCTATGCTAAGGTATTTTTAATTTTTATAAGAAAAATGTGCTGCTAAGATAGGATAAGTTTTGTACATTTTAAATATTTGTAAGCGAGACTACATTCTTTTTTTTAAGTGTAAACTAATTATTGAGTTATATATATTTTTTTTTTTTTTTTTTAATTGATCTTGAGCCCGGCAGCTACCTATTTTTTAGTTTTACTGTAGGTTATTAAGTCGGTAGGGGGAGGAACACGTGTGTGTTGGGTTTGGCAGAATTTTTGATTGGGCACCCGTAGGTATCTGCCATGCCCGGGATAGGGGGGGATGGCGGCACTTGTTCTCCGGACACCGTGACTTGCACGGAGAAAAATGCCGCCCGTTGGTCGAGAATCGAACTCGGACCGGCTGTGCCGAATCCGTCGCGTTAGACCGCTCGGCCACCTCGTCCCCCGAGTTATATATTATAATGTATTAAAAGAGCACAAACCTCAAATAATAAGTTTTTTAATTTGAAATAATGTTCAATTCTAATAAAAAAATGTATAGGTTTTATTTTTCTACTTACATTGTTCAATGATTTATGAGGAATTTAATAAAAAAAAAACATGGGGCTTGCCGTGATTGCCTGTCTTACATGTACAGAAGCTGCTTGCCTCACTCAATAATTGACTTACCTTTAAGTATATTTTTGAATTTTTTGTATGTATGTCATGTGTTTTTATGCAATGTCACTGAGGATGTTAGTGGCACAACATTTTGTCTAAAGTGTAAAGTTTTTTTTTTTTAATATTTAAAATCTTATTTTAGTAATTTTTGTTACGTGCCTCTGTAATTGCATCAGTCTCTTATCGCAAAACAACATTGCACAACTGGCCATTATCACTTTTAGTATTTTTAATGTTAAAAAAAAGCAAAATATTTAATTGAAAATTCTAATATTTCTATCTTCTTACGCATAAAAATTCATATTTACATGTAAATCAAACATCAAAAATAAAATGTTTAGATGGGTAAATCATTGTGTAAAGAAGTGAGCAACTTTTACATAAGTGTAAGATAGGAATTTATAACGGGTTGGGGCAATTCACGTCAATCGGCTATTTTAAATATCCTAATATATATCCTTAAATAATATTTTTTTAATATTTAATCCAGATCCTTAGTTCTAACTACAATAATTTAATATTTAATATAATTTGAAGAAAACATTTTTTTTGTTATGTGTTCCTTAGATGTCAACCATTTCCAATATTGAAATTTTTTTTATTTTAATTAAAATAAAATATTTTAAAATTGCAAAAATAAGAGTATTGGTGATATAGCATTGACATAATTTTTGATATAATGGTTTTTCCTTAGATATACATGTACTGATTATAATTGTATTATTGAATAATTATTGATTTGAAATGTTTCTTTAGGTAAATTTCAGTAAAAAAAGGAAAAATCGCATGAGAAATGATGAAGCTGCCATAATTGCTATGAGTAAATCCAGAAGTCAGTTCCTCAACAACAAAGACACAGATATATTGGTTGACAATGAAGCAGTGATTGTTTACGACGAACGAACTGCTTTATAAAAAGATAATATTATGTGATATAACTGTAGGCTAATTGCGTTTAGAATCTCTCATGTACTATATATATTGTCATAATTGTTTCTCATGTGAATGAGGTTATTGCAATACATATAATAACAGTATGTACAGTTAAAATGCTGTGCGAGATAAACTATAAACTGCGTTCCACTAAATATATGTTGTACTTCATTATATTATATTGAATTAAAATTGTTTTGAAACATTATATAATATACATATTACACTAAATCAAATATCACTTTTTTAAATCTGTATTATTATTATTTTTTTATCTTCCCTTATTGTTTTTATTATTATTTTATTTAATTATGTATAATATAATCGTCAAATGAATTAGTGAAGAGAAAATAAAATAATAATAAAAAAAATATTGATTATTTTACAAGTCTATGCTGTGTTTGTGTATTATTATATTTAAATGTTTTAAATTCAAACTTATTTGATATTAGTATGCCCAAATAATATAAACAAGAATAGTTTTATAAAAGTAAATTAATGTTTGATTTTCATGGTTTTAATTTTAAAGATATTGAACATGAATCAATATATCACAAAATGATAGTTTATCATTCTATATTAAATTATAGAATGATAATCTGAAAAGCAATTAGTTGGAGACTATTTTAATGTTTTTGCTATTGTAAGCATGTCATTATTTTGATTACTACTGTTCATTTGTTCGGTTTATTGTCTTTAATCATGCCTATTAACCATCTATGTACCTTGTCCAGTGGGACCCTCGCTACATTTTCTCAGTCGGCTAAATATATAATAGGGGCTTCAGCAAATATATTTTTTATTATTATATTATAATTAATAATATTATAAAGGTTGGGAGATTCTGGAATGATAAATAGTAAAAATGAATTTATTTGATAATCTCGAAAAGGATAATTTAGTTTATTTTATTTTGGCCTTAAGGTAATTTGCTACGTTTTGTAAGTCAATTCTTCTTTTTTTTCATGCAATTTTATTGAGCTGATGGCACCTTATTATTATTTTTATTAAATGTGTATAAATCAATAACCTAATTTTTTTCTTATGAATGTCAATACAATTTTATTTGTTGGGTAAAAATGCTTGAACATTTTCAAGGCTCCTAATAAATTGTTACAATGACATTTGAAAAATATTAAAAATCCAGTCACAATTTTTTTTATAAGTTTTTAAAGTTCTAATTTTGATGAAATTTATCATATTTAAAATTTAATAATTATTTTATTGTTAAAAATTTATAAAATGTTCAATTTTTATATCTAAGGATTGAAAATTTAAAACAAGGTTCCACGTAAATAGCTTATATATAAGATACTTTATTCACAATAATATCATCAAATATACTTAGTAATATCATAGGCTGATTGACCATCTTCGCTCGTTTTTTTTTATACATTGAAATTATATTATTGGATTCAAATTTAACACAATCAATTACAGTGACCCACTTGTAACCCACAGTAAAGCTGAGCGATACCCACTCGCCCACCTTTTTTAAAATAAATATAAAATTATTCAACATTACAACGGTAGTTTGTGTATCAAAAGGGGACAGTACATATCATATTATATAAAATATAAACTTCACTGCTTCAAAATTTTAATTATATTTGAAGATGAAATGCCTAATGTAGTGATTCAATACGGGTAATACAGCAGTGGTTGGTTAGGGCAAGTGCTGTATATCGGATGAAAAACAAAGGAAATTAAACTTATATTATTTATAAATTATAAATTATAATAATATGTCATGTAAATATAATAAATACATAATATATACATGTAGGGTAAATTGAATTAATATACAATCTACATTCTACATACCCAACAAGGATTATGTTTTCGTTGTTCAAAACTAATAGTATTTTCGAGTTCGTAAAAAGATAAACGAATAATTTTATCTATAAATAAAATATATAAATTGGTAAAACAGCGTCACATTATTATTATTTATGTACATTTTTTTTTTAGGATTAAGATTATTGGCAATATTATATCAAAAGTTCTCTTACTAAATCTTGATTTTCTTTGTATCAATTTTTATTTCAGCGCATACCCAGGCACAAAATACCACTGCACATCACTGTATAATGGTCACATTGAAACATATTCTATATTTTATATCTTTTTCTCGAGAAGGTCTAACGTACGCAATCTGATTTCACACTTATTGAGTGTACTTAGATCAGCTAGATTATCCATCAGACTGTAAACTAAAATTTATGATACCTACCAACATCAATTATTTAAAAAAATTTTATCTGTATAAGTAGGAATTTAAACTAAATAATTAATATTATTTAAATGTAATAGCTATAACTTAATATAATTTAATAAATTAATTACCTGAATATTGAAGAGATGACTTACAACAATAATAACAATCATGTCTTAATAACACAAGAAAATAATAATAATAAATCTACAATCTTAACAAAACAATAGTTCTTTAATTTATCCGTAATTTCTTAGAAACCTTTTTATTTTTTACTATTTTGGTACCTACCATTTTAGCAGTCGTGTTTAGTACCTATTTTAATTTAATTTGTTAGACCTCTATGGACAAATATTCATTGATGCCACTGAGACTGGGGTAGGAATTTATTTATTTAGCTCGCCATGTGTTTTTTTAGCAACATAAATATGCTAACTTAGTCTATAACAGTACAAATGACATTGATTACGTAAGATGGTAATTGTATTGAGATGAAAAAAAGTAAGAGGAAAATAGCGTGTGAGCAAAGCAAACAGTTTTTTTGGTTACCTAATACCTATATGCCAAATTAGGTGGTCAAAACTTTTGTACCACTCTACAGAAAACTGAAGTGACGCCAATGAATAAGCCATATTATTATTTCTAAAGGTGGGTGTTAACTAGTTGAAAAGATTAAGTTACCTAAAATGTTTATTTTTAACTTTTTAACTAGCTAGGTATTTAATTTTCTAATTAACTTAAGAACTTACTTAATCAGTTTAGTTGACTGTTGAAATAACTAGGCTTTTTTGATATATCTAAATATAATCCATAAAATTAAAAATATTTTTTTAATTTTTAGTTTTAATGGTTTCACCATTAATAAATAATATTACTATACAGTTTTTGATAAAAATAATCTAATTATATAATAATAGTAATAGGTATAATACTTTAATTTCTCTTCTTTCTTTTAAAATAATATCATATTTAGATTAAAGACACAAAATACTCTGTATGTTATCCACATACTAATTAAAAAATTAAATAAGAATTTTTAAACAGAGTTAAGTTAGTAATATTTTTTGATATTGACTTTAAACTTGGCTAGTTGGATTTATTATTTGTACACTAGGTATTAACTTCTAACATAACAATTTTGTCTTCATTTAACTTATCTTAAGTTAATTATTTTCATTAGCTCGCCCACCTTTGATTATTATTCAGTGGACCCAATTGGCCCAGGTGGCCAGGCCTGGACTCTCAGTAGAATAACCGACTGAAGAATGGCCAGGACAGTCACCGCTGATAAAATCCTTATCAGTTACAAAATATTAACTAAAAATTATTGTATATTATTAACAAATTATTATATTATTGTACAGACATTTTTGACTATCGATTGTCAATATCTGTCTAACCCAATCCGTACTCACATAATGACAGATATTTTTTATGCAGTACAATAATAATGATAATTTAATTTTTAGTGTTATATTTATATGACAAGATAAATAAATATTTAAATATATGCATTTTAAAAGTGATTATAATTAGAAATTACCTAACACAAATTGCATAATAAAAGTTTTTTGCTAATTTCAAATATAGTATTCAGTGGTGTACTTGAACCGGGACCCCCAAGGTACATTAAAGTTGGGTCGCCACAGAATTTTTATCATGACATTAATAAAAAAAACCACTGTGCAATAATTTTTTTTTTCAGTTAAACTAAGACTTGAAAAATTCTAATTTAAATATATAATGTTATCGTTTTAAATAAATTTAAAAGTAGTAAAACAATTATACCATAATTTTTTTTATGAGATTCTAGCATTAGGTACCTACTATTTATTATTTAATAATTTAATCGAATAACAATTGAGAATTTCTAACTACACAACAAATTAATTCTAAAAAATAGATGGGTTAGGCCCTATATTTTGAAGTTAACCTAGGTAATTTATTAATACTAAATGTACTATCTTGAATGAAAAATGTTTAAATAAGTATTCCACAAAAAAAACTAATTAAAATTATTCCATAAAAAAATGTTATTTTGTTTGTAATATTGAAATGAAAATACTTAACACTTTCATTGCTCTAGACCAGGCACCGGCTACCCGCTGCCCTCGGAACTTTTTGCTTAGGCCCCCCAAATATAATTCATGGTGTTTAAAATTTTAATTTTGTAGCTTAAATTGTTATAAATATATAAATAATATTTAATCAATGCGAGATAAGCTATGATCGAAAACGTAATCTAATCTTATGTAATGTATATATCGTCGATTATGACAAATACGCATTGGTTATGGCCTTAGTGGCTTAGTGCAGTTCGTTTCAAAACATTCCAACGTGAAGTTTAAATTTCAACTGTTTTATAATAACCTATCAATTCAATGTCAAAAAAACGTAAAAATAGTGATGAACATCGTACATTCAACGAATCATGGACGGATTTATATTTTTTTATCGAAAATAAAGGTAAACTATTATGTTTAATTTGCAAAAAAACCATTTTAACTGTAAAAGAGTATAATGTTAAACGTCACTATGAAACAGAGCATAAATTAAAATTTGACACTCTCACTGGTGATCTTAGACAGATTAAAATAAACAATTTTAAAAGTTCATTAACTAATCAACAAAATAGTTTTAAATTACAACATAATCAAAACGAATCAGGAGTACGAGCTAGTTTTGTAGTTGCTGAAATGATAGCCAAGTGTAATCGTCCATTCAACGACTCTGAGTTTATAAAAAAATGTATGTTAGCCGTTGTAAATGAAATATGCCCTGAGAAAAAAAAACAATTTGAAGACATCAGTCTCTCAGCTAGGACCTGTGTTAGACGTACCGAAGAGTTAGGAACAAATTTAATATTCAAACTGAAAGAAAAAGTTTCTAAATTTGATTGTTTTTCTATCGCAACTGACGAAAGTACTGATGTTAGTGATACTGCTCAGTTATTAATATTTATTCGAGGAATTGATTTTAATTTCAATATTTCTGAAGAATTAGCTGAATTATGTAGTTTGAAGGGAACTACAACGGGAGAAGACTTATTTATCGAAATTGACAAAACATTTAAAAAACTTGGATTAAGTTGGAACAAACTAGTTAGTGTTACTACAGACGGTGGTAGAAATATGAGTGGAATTAATAAAGGATTAATTGGGAGAATAAATGCGAAAATGGTGGAAGAAAGACATGAAGCACCTATGATATTTCATTGCATCATACATCAAGAGGCATTATGTTGCAAAGTTTTAGCATGGAAAGATGTAATGAATATTGTAGTATCGATGGTTAACTACATACGCAAAAATGCTTTGGCACATCGTCAATTCAAAATATTTTTGGGAGAATGCGATGCTGAATATGGGGATGTAATATATTTTTCCGAAGTAAGGTGGTTGAGTATAGGTGTGGTTTTGAAACGGTTTTTTATTTTACGAAATGAAATAAATATTTTTATGTCAGAAAAAGGAAAAATTGTACCAGAATTATCAAATGAAAAGTGGGTTCTTAATCTGGCATTTTTAACTGATATAACAACTTTATTAAATGAGCTGAATACAAAACTGCAAGGTAAAGACAAATAATTGTTGTCAGATATGTATTCAAATATAAAATCATTTCAAGTGAAATTAAAATTATTACACAAACATATTAATGAACAGCACTTGGATCATTTTGTATGCTGTAAAACTGTATTAGAATCAACCAAATCAACTTTAAATTGGGAAACTACAAAAATTAATTTTTTAAATATAATAGAAAACCTACAAAATGAATTTTCAATACGATTTTCTGATTTTTACGTACAAGCTAATAAAATCAAATTGTTTCAAAACCCTTGACGATGTTGAATCTAATTTACAGATGGAAGTCATAGAATTGCAAAACAACGATATTCTTAAAAATGCTTTTAAAGAAAGTAATGACCTAAAAATATTTTATTCAAGTCTTTCTGAAATAGATTTTAAAGGCATTAAAAGTTTTCCTAAAAAAATGATTACTGCTTTTGGTAGCACATATATTTGTGAGCAGACATTCTCAATACTTAAATTCCGAAAAAATAAATATTGTTCACGGTTAAGCGATGAACACTTGAACGCTGTTTTAAGGATATCAACATCCAATTTAAAAGCGGATATAAATGAATTGGCGGGAAAAATTCAACCTCAAAAATCACACTAGTAACTTAATATTTGTATACTAAATTGCATTCAAGAATTAATTAATAATTATTTTTAAACTTTTAAATTGTCTCTACTAATGTATTTAATTAAAAATTAGTTAATAAGCACAACTGCAATGTTAAATTCATAATATGTTTGTTGCTATCTGTAAATATATTAGTATTATTTGTTAAAATTATATTTTTTAATATTTTAATTTTGTATGCGGCCCTCCATTAAAAACTGAAACAAATTATGGCCCGTGTGGCCGTGTAGGTAAAAAGGTTGCCGACCCCTGTTCTAGACGTACAATTACATTTCTGTATTTTATAATATTATCATTTGCTAGTAACTGTATAACTTTAGGAAACCCTGGCTCACATTATTTTAAATTAAAATTAAATCAAGGCAGAACAGTTAATTGCCGTTGTATAAAGTTATAATAAAATAATATTTTAAATCTTATCTCCCTTTGATATTTCACAATTCACTATAAAACAATGTGTTTCAGTTTATATGTAAAACATAGTAAAAACTGTTTGCCACTGGTAAGAACCACTCAGGCTGTAGTCCAAGTCAAGCAACCAAATTTTAACACTATATATAGGAGAACATTCACTGTGCAACGTTGTTTTTATTATTTCAATATCAGAACTAAAAAAAAAGTTATTGAAGTTTGAATAACTCAAAAATAATGAATTTTTAAATCATAAGAACTTTTTTGTATTAGTAATATCAAAAAAATAAAAACAACACACAATAAATATTTTTCTCTATATAGTGTAAACATATGGATGCTTAGCTTGGATTACAGCCCAAGTGGTTCTTACTTGCTCAATGCAGTTTTTGCTATGTTTTACATTTTTAAGACGAATACAACACATGTGTAGAGTCCTCTTAAACTGAAACACGTTATTTTATAGTGAACTGTGAAGCATCAAAGTGGGATTAGATTTAAAATATTATTTTATTTTAACTAAATAAAATGGAAATTAACTTATCATTGCATCCATTTAATTTAACAATTTGTTTTTAAATTGAAAAAAAATTTTAAATTTTAATATTTGATTTCATATTTACTGGTTTTTCTTTTATATTAATATAGTCACAGTTCATTCAAAATTGTATTTTTACATTTTTCTAATGTAAGTCATATTTGGTTATAAAATTAGTTAAGTTTAAAAAATATTCTGTTAAATACTAATTATTAGTACAAAAAGTATAATATGTATAGGTTTTTATTCAATATAAGGATAAATGTAATAGTAATCAACTGTAACAAATACATAATATAATAGGTATATAAAGAGAATGACTAAGCTTAACATTATAAACTCTGTTTTATATATTATTAAAATCAAGCACATGCGCTTAAAATTAAATTAAATGTAATGTTTATTATTTAATAAACTTAATTAGATAATAGGTTCTGCATTATTGACTACATTAATAATATAGAATTCCAATGATGTCATATTATGTTCAAATGTTCAACCACACAATTTGCATACAAAATAAAGTTGTGTAATTTAAACTACTCATATAATTATAATGTAAATTAGACAACACAACAATTATATTTTTTTCATTATACTTATCTAGAAAAACTCTTCATGACATTTTTTTTTACAAATAAATTAGGAGCCAAATAAAATATTTTTTACATATAGGTAGTTTATTCAAATAAAGACTGTTGGTTCATACAATTTTGTTTATTCTAATAACAGAAATATAATAATATGCAGAAATTGTTTAAAAACAACTGAAAATTTAATATTTCTGCCAATTAACTTACATTAAAATGCCTACTTAAATTAAATTTTATACCATACCTATAGCTCTTAAAAAAATGTTAAATGATTCTCAGTCATTGTACAATGTTGTAATGAGATTGATTAAGCTATAATAATCATATATTTTGAAAACATTAAGAGGATTAAGTACCGACTGTATGAAAAAATGTCTATAATTTGTTTATTGTATTTATGTAAAAACTGAAATTTAATTAAACTCATTATGGAGTTTAGTGATATTGATAACAAAACGTTTTCAATTTCAACTCAAACCTTTTCTTTAACTTTTATTTTTAAATTGAAAAAATGAAGAATTTTTAATGATTTTACAATATTGAAAAAAAATAATCACAAGAGTAGGATTATTCATCTCAAACTTCATAAAGAATTTAATTTAATTTGTTTTTAGATTTTGCTTATCGCATTACAAATTTTGTTGGTTTGATAAAGTATACGCATCTAGTAAAAAGCAAAAAATATTACATATTGACATGTAAGTGCCTCACATCTCATTTAATTATTACATATTACTCACATATTTAAATGCATTAAGTTAGAAAATGTCCTTTATTGAACTTAAAAACAGTTTGTATTAAATCCTCTTGATATAATAATCTCTAAATACTACAACGTGTGTTTAAAATAAAAGTATAATATTTTTTGTAAGAAAAGAAAACTATATTTCTGAAGTTGAATAAATTAATCTGTGTATCAGGTAAATTATATTTAGTATATAAAGAAATACTAACATTTACTAATGAGTGAAAATTCCTTAAAAATAATTTACAGGTTTGAGCTGTTTTTAGCTTTAATAAGTTAAATATTGGTCAATATGAGTTGAATAAATTCAACTAATGGAAAGAACATAATTATAGGTCTATAGGTCTATTCAGTTTAGAGTAGAGGCAGCTGTGTTTATGCGTACCGGTATTGGGAATAGATGCGCAGTTGCAACGCATTTAAGTTTATCTAACTGGCCATTCATAAGCTGAATAGAGTATAGATATACAACTAGTATGGATCTATCATATAATTTTATATTTAAGTTTTATTATCGCAGAAGACTGATAGATAGTATATAAAAAAACGAAATACACATATTATAATATATAGGTATTAATATATATAATACACTCTGTCCAGCAAGAGAACAAGGCAATTCTGCGCATATTGAATCGACAACCTGCCTTCGAGACCAGTTTCACTATAGTAGGTTGATGCGCAAGGATGTACAGAAGAACCAATTTTTATTGGACTGCCGTTTGTTTTCTTGCTAGACAGAGTATAGAGATACTTATAGTCTATAGACAATGATACACTTAAGTTTACCTTGTTTTAATTTTAATCATATTTCAAATAATTATGTAGGTCCTAAGTTTATATATATATATATATATATAATCTTGTTAATATTAAGTGACCTATTCATTTCTTGTAATACGATAGTATTCTAAATATCATTTGTCTGGAGTTTCGAGACCAGCGTGGATCATCAAGTCAGAAATATTCTTCTCTAAATCATCGATACGTGCACCCATATCATCTAGTATTTTTTAGTTAAGAAATATTAACATAATTTTTATTAAGTTTAACTTAAAGTTAAAATCAAACAATATATTATATGTATATTTTAAGTTTTAGTTGAAAAAGGATATTTCTCGACAATATTTGATCAGACATAATTTGGAATTTGTCTTTCATATCTTGTAGAACAAGTTGAATCTGAAACATAATATATACTACATGAAAATGTAATTCAATAACCAGGTAAGAAATGGGTAAAAAATATAGGCAGGTACTCATATACATTTTTCTGTAAAAAAAAATGCATATATTGAATAAGGATGTACCTACATATGAAATAAAATATAAAATAAACAATGTGTTGTGTTATTATGCTTTAAAATGCTCAGCATAATGAATTACCTATTATATTAAGTAGAATTTAAAAAAATTAAGCGTGTTCAGTCTACATGTGGTGGTAAGAATTAGGTAAAAATAATTGTAATGTAAATATGCATTACTTATAATGCAAAATAATATTACCTACAAAAAAAAAAATCTAAAAAGGTTTTCAATGTAACACAATCTTTTATAATGTATTAATTGGCTTTTATCTAGGACATTATGTAACAATTCTAATACTAACCAACCTACTTAATCTATTTTATAATAGAAAATAAATTATACATACTATCAATGAATGTTTAAAATGCGTAATTATTGGTCTATTAGAAGTCAAAGATTATCAAATCGTTATACAAAGTAATTAATAAGGATATAAAAGAACAGTTTTAAATCAATTTTATGGATGTAAAAAAAAGTGTCCCTATTAAAAAAAGATTTTTACACATTTTCAAGCATTAACTTATAGTTTTGAAGGTTTTAAGTTTAAAAAAAAATGAATTGTAATGTTACTGTTTTTAGATTATTAGGTAGTCATACTTCAGTCGTTTACTCAATATATTTTCACAGCCTACGCTTAACGTTGAGACTTTGAGCGTCTGAGCGGAAACAGTTTCTGAGATTCAATGTCAGAATAACATATTAGCTGGTGTTATAATACAAATGATTCACTGCACGGCATAAGACTGATACGAACGCAAGTCTGCGGGGTCATGCTCACATGACAGTAAGGCACACTCAAATGAATATGGAGAATAGCCTAATAATATTATCGACATAATCGTTAGAATAGTTACTATTAATTTTATTTATATAAATAAATGGGTACATAAAACTCTTTAACAAGGTAACACAGTTATATGAGTACAAGTTTCATCTAAACAACACTAGTAGATATAAATGTAAATTAAGTTATAAAAATGAAACATGTAAGTATGCAAAACTCACTTGACTGTTCATCTCATCAAATGCACGTTTGTCGTTGTCATTGTTTTCATTGTCTTCTGGTTCATTGTCACTCAAGTCCTTGGCGGTGTAATCGTTCATCGTGCCCGTCGTTTATCGGTCAGTTTCAAATGGGGTACACAAAGCTGGTCACTTCGCTTCTGAGCTTCGAACGTCGTCGAATGATCTCTGGCTGCACACGAGACAATTAATGTCGACGACGGTATGCAAGTGAGTGAGTGTGAGTGTGTTCGTGAGTGTCGATAATAAATAAAATAAAACGTGTGAACGACAATAATTAATTAGTACATATTATTATTATTATTATTATCCGTCACCGAAACATCAAAACGTTATTTATTATTATCATCTATAATACAAAAGCAAATAATTTAAACGAAATTATGATAGTAGGTATTTTGATAAAAGTATTTCACGTCCGTGTAAACATTAAACGGTATGGTATGGATCGTGCCGCGCGCTACAACAATAAATTATTCATTGTCAACGATAGTATAAACCATGATAGGCGTGGAGATAGTCATGTGACCAATGGCGTCGCGCGGGCTCCTAAAAGCACAGTCGCGCGCTTTTTCAAACAGACAGAATGCGTACGTCTTGTGCGTCGTAAATTATTATCCATTGAGTTTATTTTATTTTTTCAATATAATTATGAGTTTAGGATTTAGCGTACTAAAATGAGTTTTTTTGTTCTCCATTTCAACAGGTACAATATACATGCGTATTTAACAATGGATTGAATACATAACGATTATTATACGGTAGCCATACTATAGCTGGTACCTTTATGTGTCGACTGTTAACCATTAATCGAAAACTGACACGTCATCATAAATCTTATTATATACATTATACACCACATATGCGCGTACATTATATTATATAGTATTGAGCAATTAGTAGTTAGGTATAATTGTACAAAGGTTAGTGAAAACAATTAATTTGTGTTAGGTCTTATTGTCTTAGGTACTAATAGTAAAGTTAAGTCAATGTTAAGAACGCTCAACGTTAGCTGTAAGTTACTTAATAGTTTAAAAACAATATTTGTAAAGCTTAAAGTTAATGTGGATAAAAATATAAATATCACTCTGATAAAATTAACTTTATTATTTTTTTTTAACTTCCTATTTGCACCTTGGTTGCACATGTTGTAGTGATTGTGAAACTCATTTTTTTTAAATAAAAATATTAAGAGTGATTAAATGAAAAAAATAATTAATTATTTAGTTTTAACTTTTGACTAGGTATGTACTGTGGAATATACATAGTATACTGCCATAGCAAATTACCTTATATTTTAAGAAAGCTTAAATATTGCAATATTTTTCGTTTCGTTTGGTCTAACCTAACCTTTATAGTCAACCGATAATCAACAACAATACATTATAATGCCGATTTTATCTAGACATGCGCAGCTGTCTATATCGTTGTAAATTTAGCTAGATGTCAGTCTAACGCATCTAAAAGAGCTGGTAGGTAGCCTATCATTTGAATAAATAATAATATTATTCAGCCGTGCACGCGTCTTTGGCAGGTCACGCGAAGCTGTAGTTAGTCTGTAATGTGTCGTAATTACGCGTAAAAATCAATAGGTTCCTACGCCTAATAATGTTTGATACCTTGGTAGGCTGGTACCTATATGTCTTATACTGATACTAAGCGACAGCTTTTGTCTTTTAAATTAGGTACCTACTATGACATTTTTTTTACCTTAATATTCTTAATAAGTGGTAGAATTTTAATATTTCGTTGAACAAAAAACCCGCTGAGGCCTACAAAAACGGCCACAAATTCACAATAATATAATAGGTACATACTACTTAGTACCTATGTGTTTTCGCGGAGTCAACGAAAGCAAACGGTTTGTTAAATGTCTATTGATACTACATGCCTACATAGTATATAGGTTACTAGGTGAGGTACACTATAAGGTAGTATGTATACACTATTAGGTACACTAATATACTATGAATAATATGAAGTTTGTTAATCGCCAAAACGAAAATGTATAGTACTTTCATCAAAGGTAGGTGGGTACTAGAAACAGATGAAAAAGTCGGTCAGTTGGTGAAAACCTCTGTGAAAACTCGCTTATACCTAGATAGGTACATATATTCGGTGCAGCCGTGCACATGATTTCATCAGTGGTTAAAGTTGAGGGACGCAGCACCAGGTGGACTTAATTCCTCTACCTCTGATTGTGCTTAACTAACTCTTCAAACGGTATGCTGCTACGCTGAGGTATTGAAGCTTAATATAAATAAATAAACTCTCCTCAGTTAAAACTTAAAAGTAATTATTTATTTTCGAAGATTTATAATATTATTATATTTTTCAGTAGTTATAAGTAAATTTTCCTTAGTTTAAACTTTAAAGTAATAATTTATTTTTGAAGATTTATCATTTTACATTTTTTAGTATTTATAAGTGTTTAACTAGAAAATATATTGATAACAATTATTGGCCTGATGAGCCTCGTAACTTAATAATTAATATACATTTAACATTTTGTGCAATGTAGTCACAGGGGAAGTATAATTTATGATCCTATTGATAGTTTTTTTAATTATATTTAATTTTGTTAATTTATATTATCCAAGCATTAAAAAAACTATTTATCTACAACGAAGCACTAATTTCTAAGAGAAACATACTATTTATGTTCGTTTTTATATTGTTTTGTTTTGCTTGAATTAAATATATTATTTTTTTTTTTATTTATAAATTATGATATTAGGTATGTAGGTGTTAAAAAACTATTTCGTTAAATTAAGTCCTAAGAAAAATATGATTTATGTGCCTAAGTATATTTGTAGGTAACTATTTAATTAAATTTAATATATTATAGGCATTTTGGGTCATTTTAGGTCAATGTATATGTAAATTTCCCAATGAAAATTGGAGAAATAATATGTCTGGGGGGGAGGCCATGGGCCGCTAGCCCCCCCCCAGATCCGTCCCGGCTTACACAGACCCAAAACTGTACATACAAGGTGGTTTTCATTGTTCACAATTTTGTGCGCAAACGAGATGTCGAAAATTAAAAAAAAATATATTAATAAGTGCGCAAACGACGCGTCTTCACCTAAAAATAATGATTAATATGATATAATAATAATTAATAAATAGTCTTCGCACTATAATAACGGACCTTGGATCTGGAAGTTTCCAGGTACCTATCTACTTATTACATTATACACATAGTACCGAAATTATATTGTGTACGTCTAGTATACTGATATCATTATTATATTATTGTTATATGATATACCTACCTATTATAGCTATACATTGGTTGCGCAGTACGTACTTGTTCGGTCAATCCATACAGTGTCTGTCGATCGTCTGATAATGTCGAAATTACATTAAAATCGTTAGCGGCCGCAAACTAAATTTATCTCGGTTAAAACCGACGACGTCGTCTGAACGGGACCGGCGACACCGCCGACAGTCGCGGGTATAATGTGTAGGTAATTCAATATCGTGTCGTCAGTTGCACGCGCAGGTAGGTCTAGTTGTAATCGTCGTCACTGTATCGACTCAGGTGGATTTTAAATTATTTCAATTTAAACGCACTGTTATAATACGCCTGTATTCGATATTATAATATTGTTAAATTAGTAGTGGTCTTTGGTATTTTTTCTTTACCTCTCAAGTCTCAACATGGTCAGGACTAAGCAATCGGTGAGCTATAAGAGTGAGTAAAATTGTTTATATTTTATACGCAGCAACTAATTTAATAATAAAGGCGCGTTCCTATACAGTATATAATAACGAAATAAATAATATAATATTTATTTATTCGATATGGTATAGGCAGTAGGCATGGGCGCATGGTAGGTAACTGGTAAGTATATAACTTTTTGTAATTGTTTTGAAGTTTAATTTTTAATAATTATTATATGATAATTAATATTTCTCATTTATTTATTAAAGACTTTTCGTTAGAATATCCTAAACTGCGCAGTGTAGGTAGATACAACGTATATACAAAACAATTTTACTTGAAAGTAGAAATTAGGTAGGTATATCGTTTTGAGATGAGATCAGATAACAATTTAACTGTGTGTCATTATAATGACTATATTGTACCGAAATAAAAATATTGTTGTATTTCATTTTTACGAATTAATCGTAGGTTGGCGTAAAAACAATTAGACAATTATTAGGTGTAGAGAATATGTATTAATATTTTACAGAGTCTTAGCTCAGTATTATGAATAATATATACATATCCGATCATTCATACCTATATATTGTCCAGGAATTTTAAATATAATTTGACAAGTCTTTTCTTACAGAATCGCCAATCCGACATTCGTAGTGGGCATCCATTTAACAATAAATTGCAATATGGATAACTTAGTTTTATTATAGAGCTGAGTGGAAGTTTAAAACTAATTTAAAAACTGTTTAGAATTTCCAAAAGCCCGTGTTAATATATATCAGTTGATAAACCGTAGGTAGGTAGGTATATTACATACGTTTTGGCGTTTATCTTATTTTTATTTATTGCTCGCCGAGGTTGCCTTTCGATTGACAATAATTGTTTAGATAGTACATAATATTGTGCGATAGCGAATGAAACACGCTTCTCAAATCAATTTTATGATCTTAAAATATCCAAAATACTGAAGTTGGATTTCTCGCAGTATCCATACTTAACTTTAAAACATTAGTACATTACTATTTAAATATTCCATGGAAATTAATTATTCAATAGAATACATACATAAATTAACTATATGAATAGGCTATTTTAAAGTTTTAAGAAATGCTATATAACATAAATTACATTTTTTTTTAAAAAGTAAATAGGGACTTAAAACGAAAATCGGGCAAGTCACTTTGCTAAATAATGTGTTTCGACTTTTGAGTGTACCTTGTCATTGAGTAGGTAGGTCAACTAATATAGGCCCAATTGTAATGGATGTGTTAAGTTTGAATTCATTCATAAATCATAGATCATTAAGTCAAAAAAATAGTTCTGGGCCGAAGCTCAATCACCAGTCTCTATCTTTAAGGATATTCAAGAATTTATTATATTAATATGTAATTAATATTGATTTTGTTATAAGCCAATAACCTAAAAATAGGTACTGTACCGTGAATAATAAAAAAAATAAATAATGCGATGTATTGAACTTTTTTTTTAAACATCGCATTTACAATAAATAACAATAATAAATTATAATAGGTAGGTACTAGGTATATCATACATTCTTGTGATAAGTCAATACCGATGTACTCTGCAGGATCTGATTTAAAGGAATAAAGTGGAATATTTACTTTGGGGCCCTATTTAACTAAAAATAATATTGGTTAAATTAAAAAAAGTAAAAAATGTAATAAGAACAAACATAATATTTAAAGTAGCTGACTACCAAATACAGGTTTGACCCGTAAATCGCAGCAATTTTGTCCAACTAAACACCCCTTTTACTAACAAACAGGTACGTTGAATTAATTTAATACGCATAAAGAACCAAAAAAGTTATTAAATAAGATTTGCCTAACCTTACAGAATTTTATGTAAAGTACTGAAGTTAGTATGAAATTTGTATGCAAATATAATTATTAAAGGAATTCATAATACTATAATATAATGTATTTAATGTATACATTAAGAATTAAATACACTGTACAATAAAAATTTGATACAATTCAGAATTTTTTACTTGGTCCACCGTAAACGTATCATGAATACTTAAGGCACTTGTAAAAATCGAATGCAACCTTTAAAAATATGCTCGCGATACGAAATTATTTGCCAACTATAAAAACTGGGTGCATTTGAATGGAAAATTATTTTTCTGCCTCATGTTTCGCAGACGTCGTTTGTACAAGGGAATCGACTTTTATTTTTTTTTTGAAACGCTGTGCTGCAGTTAAAATATAAATGTTTGTGATTTTGAAAGTAAATCTGTTGCTTTATTTGCAGTATGGCGTCTGGTTAATACTGAAAAATATAACGTTACAACTGAATGTAATTTCACTGATATCACAAAACAAATTATATTTTAAAGAAAAAATAAAATATTATTACTGGCGTAAAATTACAGTGATAATTTACTATGAAATTGTATTTTCATATATTTGAGTGGGTATCAGATTATTGAATTTTAAGTCGTAAATTATAAATTTCCATTTCAACTGTGTTTCACAACGCCTGTCCCGATTTTCAATCTTAAAAATATTTTAAATCGTACATGTACAGAGCAAATCCCTAAACATGATTTTCATTGTTGATCTTTAAATTTTAATACATTTGGCTTAAAAATTCCAAAAATTTAGTTTTAGTATTCAATCATTGCAACGAACAATTGTTTTAAGAATACAATAGTGGAGTCGCTTTGCTGTATTATAGTAGCTGTCAAGTGTACCTACCTCGCCATTGAATAACTATTTGAGTATAGATGTATTAATTGTATACGATAAAAATACGATTCTAAGCGGGAACAGTCTGTCGGTCATCCTATATTTCTAATCATATTTCTATTATTATATTGCAATTAGTAATAAGGTAGGTTGAACAAATTTTTTTCCAAAAACCAATTGTGTATAATTTTATTTAAATAATTTTATTTACCTAATATTACTATATATATTATCGCTATAATAGCTGTTATTTACTTATAATTTAATAGTAAAAATAGTGTAAATAGCTTAAAATAAATCAAAATATTTTGATAAGTGTATTGTGTATAGTATTAATTAATAATATACGAAAATGGTGAAAAGGTTCAATTTCTTACAAATAATATTTTTGGAATTAAAACAAAATCACTAAAATTGTTAATTTATGTTTAATTTTGTCAACATTTGAACTTGAAATGAGAAAAAAAAATTGTGTATATGTGTTTATGAGATTTTTGGGTTTCTGTAAGAAAAGTTATGAAAAACACTTTATCAATTATTATCAAGAACTTGCTGTTGATACTAAATATTTTATACATTTTTAATTATAAAATATTTATTCAAATGTTCGTAATTTTGACGAATTTTGTTGAAATTTAAGCTTTGAATGTTAATACAAAGAATTGAGCTTATGGATTTACGGTATTTTGTAACTAAGTTGTAACTGCAACTTATGAGGAATTTAGCTTCATATTTTCAAGAGTTGTTAAAATATTTATAGGAAAAATACTAAGAAAAATCGAAAATTTAAATGATAATAAATAACTTAAATTGAGCATAAATATTTTAAAAGTTTCATTGTGTATAGAGAATGATGATTCTTAAAATAAAAGTGGAACGTTTTAAATTTCTACGATTAATATATTTTGAACAATAATACTCAATAATCGTTGTTTTACGTGTTAATATGTAATGTCGTCAAAATTTGAACTTCGTGATCACTATAATTATTCATAAAACATGTATGTGTATGTATGTTAAACTTATTTTTTAAATTCCAGTAATACAAGCTTATAGGGATTTCGTATTACGTTTTTAACCTATTTGACTAAAAAAAAATTTTTTATCAGAATAATAATTCTATATGATTATCAATACCTAATTATAGGTATAAACAATTTCAGTTTGTGAAATGACTGACAAAAATAATTAACTAATTATTTATCTATAAATAATGTTAGTTTATTCATCTGTAGTTGATAATAATATTATAACCATTTCATTCCGTATCCAGAAATTTAGTGTACAGTTAAGCTTAGGGTCAGATTTTTTTTCACTTACCACGCTGAATCACATATAGGTAATAAAAATGTTGGAATAAAAATTGAAGTATTTTTTTCGATACCTATTTAACTGCATGGCTATATTAGATAATATTGTATTAAGAACTTATTTTATGTCTTTTTTCGTTGGTTGGTACACGACAAGTAATTTTATTTGCTGTAGGTACACATACCAATATATGAAATATTTATAATAATTGTTTTATGTTTCGACGATGAATATTAGAGATATGCTTGCTTACTCATTTACTCAGGCCAAGGGGGAAGTCTATAGCCCCCACCCACCCGTAAATTCGTCATTAATTTATGTGGGTTGTTGCTACTTGACGACTGTGTTTAAATTGATTGCTTTTTGGTATCCAAAATGGTGAAAGTTCAGTATCACGAACGACGGAAGGTGTTTTATCACAGGGAATTAAATTTTTTTACTTAATATTACCAAACTAAAATGTTATATTTATATTATTTTGACCTTTTAAGTGATTACTATTTAAAATTATTCAAATAAATGCATTTGAACATTTAATAAATCTAATAAAATATTACAATATTTGGCTTTAATCATGATTTTAATTTTAAATCGGAGAACCAGAAGAAAACATTTGGTATAGTTATTTTGTTGGCTGAGCTTCCTAAATTTTTGCATACATTTGGTTTCTACGTCAAAGGCAGCTTGTTAATAGGTTGCGAGTAACTTAAACTACCTTGGTAGTATAGGTACAGTAGAATTACACAACTCATGACTAATGACTAAATAGTAAATAGGTACGCAACTCGTAGGTCAAAACAAATAATAATAAAGTGTAAGGCAGAGAAGTTGAGAAGTTAGGAAGGGTCGACATTTACAAAACACGTATAAGTACAAATGTTAAAATAATTTTTAAAATTACATTATACTTAAATAAAATAAATATTAAATATAAATAATGCTATAAAATAATGTAATATAAGTACATAAGTTACATTTTTTATAAAAAAAAACTATAGATGGTTAATATGTCTTTAATAAATATTTTAAAAATTGTATATTATATAATGAATTTCCATAATATTTAATTTAATTTTGGTGTAAAAATATATACGTCCATTACATAATATTATATTTGTTTAAAAAACTTTTCTGAAACTATTTGATTAAATTTTATTTTTTAATCCTGAAATTATGCTAAAACTTACAATTCTTTGTTGAGAATATGATAAAATAATATACCTGAAAATATAACTGAAAACCCATAAATATTTTATATTTATAAATATACCTACCCACCTATTTGTTTTATATAATATAAAGGTTTTATAATATTCTGTAACCTACAGTTTTATTCTATAAGCAAAACATTTTCAATAGAAATTATTACGAATCCAACAATACAATAACCATGCATTATGGTTGAACAATAATTACTGAAAATATATAGTTGGTCTCAATGGGAAGGAGTTGGAAGTTTCTAAATACTTTGTATTTTTAAGGAGCTTTGTTATATAGAATTCTCATTATTTTCCCAATTTTTCCCATTGAAGCTTTCCTCATTCTATACTCACCTTTCTTATAGTGCCACTGTGTAAAGTGTTTTTTATCTAGAACCTTCATTTTTTTAATTAATATATTTTATTAATTTTACAAATTATCAAAATTTACCTAATTATTCAACTGCTACAATAATGGATTACTTTTTTAACCACTTATATATGTAACATAATAATCTTTCAAGTTAACGACTAATACGACATAATACATATTATAGACAGGTATTAATTATTACTTATTAATTATTATACTTATTAGGTAATGCAGGTATTATATTATTGTACTGAATCAGTGAAACAATTAAGTAGTCGAGTGTAATCAAAATAACAAATTAATTTACGTTCAGAACATCAAACGAACTGTTAATTTTGTTTACCGAAATAATTGAACTTATACGAATAGATTTTTCGAAAAAATAAGAATGCGCGACTATAAAATAGGTACACGAAATAAGTATACATTTTAGACGATTGAAATACTATACAATTCACTTGGGATGGTTCGCGTGCACCTCATATATTATATTATATTAAGCAGTGAAATGAGAGAATATTCAAACCTCTCGAGTCTTGTGTATGTACAATGTATATTATAATACTGAAAAATAAATATTGACTAAATTGTGAGTATAATCTACAAGATAGAACTGTGGATGAAAATGTTGTCAATACGTCATTTGGACAACAAAAAAAAAAAATATGGATGCTCTTTTACTGAATATTGTATCTACTTTACTTTGTATTACCTTACTTATTGGGCGCCTACTACTTATACCTAATAATAATATATTATGTCATATTTTTAATCTAATTTTTTCTTTTTTTTCATGTGTTCGTCTCATCTACAGTTTCCATTGGGAAAGTGCCTAAAATTGCTGCGTGCAAAGCGGCCATGGCCAGTAGCAGCGGTGGTTCGTCATCGTCGTCGTCTCCGTCCACTTCCAAAAGTAATTGCACTCTCACGTCTTTGGCGTGTTTTTATTATTATACGAGTGTTTCGTACAATCCGTACGCTTGTCATGTATGGTGCGTGGAGGTGGTGTGGAGGTGGTGGTTACGAGGGTTTTCGTTGTTTTATCCACGAATTCACCGTCATTACAAATGTTATATTATTTTGTTCGCTTATTTAGACAGATACTCGGGCGGTGGTGGAAATCCAGTGCACCCCAGAGAGATTCCGTTTTGGCAGAAAGAGATCACGTGCTTTTTCCAGGTGAAAAACGATAAGGAAATAGACGAACTACCACGGCCGTCGGCCAACGACGAGGACGACGACGTCGTCGAATTACCACCGCCAGAAACGATGCAGGCGGGTTCGTCGAAAATGTAGTACAGAATAAGACGTTTATTATCTTTGTACTTACGAATTTCCTATAAAAAAACCGACTCGAAGTCATGTATGGTCAAGATTTTGTTACCCAGATTTTGTTAGTTTTAAGTGAGTTAGTTTTAAGTTAGTTTTAATTCTCGCAAAAAGTACTTATTTTTCAATCGTATTTTTTTTTTTTTTACCACACGTCTATATCTTTTTATGTATGGGTACAATATTATTTTGTTTACGTTTTTTCTGTTCCATCATACGCGTATATCTATTATATCCATTATATATTTTATAAGCCAATGTGTACGCAATACGACGAAAAACAATACTATTTAAATTTATTTTTCAATATTGGATAAACAAAAATATAATATATTTATTCAATACCAATATTATTATGTACATCAGCTCGGCTGTATAAGATATATTTATTTTTAAAAAACCAAAGAGAAATGTCATTTTTGTTTTATCGCGCCTCACGAAATTTAATGTTCAACGTTTAGATTAATTCAGTCATTATTATAAATTTTTTATGCAAAAAAGTAAAAACTATATGAATACTTAACACTGATATGTTATTATTATTATAGACGGTACATATTATATAAAAATTATAAACTTTTTAGATGTATTTATTTTTTATATTACAATATTTTCTATACAATGTATTCAACATCAAATTCTATACAGATTTATTTTTTCAATCTGAAAATCATATAAGCCTTGTATCAAGACATCAAGTAATGGTATTGTAGTAAGATATTGACTCATGAATCATGATACTGTCTCTTATACTCTTATATTATATTGTTAATTATTTTTTTTTAGTATATTTCAACATTTAGTTAACAGAAGGCCATACTTATACCATTAGGTACCTACTTACTACAGCAACGATAACTTTACCTATATGGCTAGGTACGTCCTATAATGATATAATATAAAATTTGAAAAAACAGTTAAATATTTACTAACGCTTAACGATATTAAACTATTATTATAATATTTATCATTATATTGAATGAAAAATAATTTAAATTACATACCGAGCTACCTGTAAGGTACTTAAAACTATAATTCCAACAGTTGAATTATAGGCATTGTAAAATACAATTATACATAATATTATTTTATTTTTATTCAAAATTTTGACGCTATTATAATATCGTAAATCTATTATTATTGAATATCGTAGTTTTAGATTTGTAAAATATTTGGATAATAGTTGTACGAGTGTACCATGATTTTGAATCCTTAAGACCAAATTGCTGCAGTGAGTTTTAAGTCTCGTTTATCTCGGGTTTATAAATAGCCACATATTATAATAAGTTTACCTCTCCCCAATTTTAGATTCAGAACGGAGTGATGAATGTATTGATTTTACAATTATGTGTGTTTTTTTATTTTAATTTTTAATTTTTGTGTATCATCACCGTTTGGGGCAGTAAAACTGTTCCGATTTTCTTCAACAGTATCTTGTGGAAATGTGAATATATTTGGTACATTCGGGTAGTCAGAATTTAAAATTCTCAATAGTTTTCAAAGGCTTAGGAAATACAAAACAAAAATTAAGGAAAAATGGTTATTTTGACGCAAAATCGGTTTTCAACAAAAACGATTTTGGTTTTTGGTGTAACTCTAAGACAAATTACTTTATATACAATATACATCACATTTTCATTGAATGTTTATATTAGCGTTTCCCATACACGATGCAATTTTCAAAAAATTTTAATTTGTTTTCAGCTGTTTAAGGGACATTTTTATTTTCAAATTTTTTTTATTTTTCTTTTCTATTTTGGATTCTGAGAGGAGCGATAAATGTATTGGTTTTATAAGGATACGTGTGTTTTGGAATTTTTTTTGTGGATGGCGTACCTTTAGAAGCAGGAATAATAATTCAATTTTGAATTCTGTGGGCAAATATTTCTACAAGCGTTTAGTAAAAATGATATATTTATCAAAATATTTTAGCTTTTTTGGATTTATGTTTGATAACATTTTTGTTTGAGAGTATTAATTTAATAGAAGGTTCTTCATAAGTTGTTTTTAACTTTAAAAAATACATATTATTCACAATTTTTTTAATAGGTTTTATAGTTTTGGAAGTTAGTTAGAATGTTTACAAAATTTGTCAAAATCACAAAAATATTCAAATTATTTTGTCGCTATAATTTGCAAAATGTTTGATTTACCTAATACCTTGAAAATGTAATGCAAGAATCCTTATGAGTTTCTTTCGAATATAAAAAATCAGGGTTTGGAATCGTAATTCAGTTGTATAGTATGCATTGAATGTTTTTATTTTTTAATCAATTTATTTAAAAAAATAAACCTAAGACTATTATTATTTTGATATAAGTTATCGTTTTAATTTTTTTCAATATACCATTATAGACTTTGAATATCATTGAAATAATAATTTGGATTTTGATATTACTTTTTGTTTCTTAAAAGGTTTCAAACGATTCATTTATTGTTATTTAAAATCAATTTTGAAATTGGTTTCAAGCTCTCTAAAAAAAGTTTAGTATAAAGTAAAAATAACTTTTAATGAACGACTGATGTTAAAATTTTAACGAAATTGGATATTCGAATTTCAAACGTATAATAATGATTTTAGTTATTTGTTTGTAATTCAAAAGATGTTATTCATAAGGACTCGAAGCTTTAATCGCTAACTGTGTTTATCACTATATTATACTATACAAAATTAAACGTTAAAAATACTTTGATTAGTTTTAAGGTATTTAGGTATACTTTTATCATATTTTCACCGTTTGCGTTGACTTATGAGTTAATAACTGCTAGTAATCATAAGCGCAACTAGTGGTGGCTGGCGGGGCTCCCTGACTTAGGGTAAAAAATAAATTATTCAAATGTAATATGTTTCCTAAAATATTAATAAACCTTTTAAAGTTCAACAGTAATACTTGTTTTTTTTATTTTTATTTTTATAATTATTTTAGCCTTAGTTACACCACTGCTATATGATATAATATTAAACTATTTAATGTTCTTCTTCTTGGGTTCATTTGGACTATATCGTTTCACAGCCAAGCCTCCATCCTTCTCTGTCCATTGCAAAAACTATTTATTATATACCAATTATTGTTTATTTTTATGTGATCTGTTTTTGGTAAATATTTACAACATATTTTGTTATAGTTACTATCTATGACGAAGTACATCCGATACCAACTATAGACTCCCCGTTTTTTTATTCATTAAGTTATTAATTATTATCTATTTTTTTCTTGTCAAAATGTTAAATAAACGTTTTATCAAGGTTGATGGCGATATTTCTACGGAAATATTGACATATTATTATTTACTTTATTAGTACCCAACAATAAAATATTTTCATTTTCGGTTATACGATTTCTTACACTTTTCAGGAAAATAATGTGTTTTTTTTTTCAAACAGTTTTGATTTCTAGGGATACATACTTAGAACCTATAAAAGCATAGTATTTATAATATATAGTATTGGTATAATAGTGTCACACAACAAACACACATACGTATTACATATTATTATGTATAATATGGAAATAAAAACACAAAACAGAAATACAATACTGTTCTTTTTCAATGTTTAATATTCTATTAAGCACACTAGACAAATAATAACTACAATAGTTTGAAATAAAAACAAATACTAATCCTACTTATGGATTATGGAAATCACTAACTGTCGGTCAAGCCGAGAGATATTAAGTACGACACATATATTATAAGTGTTACATGGAAATGACTACGAAAAAACTGCGTTTCGGTTCACCTTGTGTGGACAACACTGCACATTGCTCGGTGTAGGCCAACCGTTATGCTTAATAATAATAATAATAATAATGATAATTATAATAATAATAATGATAATAAAGTAATACACATAATGATAATGATAATAATATTAAGAATAACATTAATCATAAATTATAATTATTATTATTCATTACTATAGGTATATGCTAGTATAATAAGTGTCTATATTTGACTAACAATAATAATAATAATAATAATACATAAGCTCTAACAATAATAAAACCATAACTACCAACACAAAACTAATCACAAAAACATTATGTCTTAGCGAATACAACGGTTACAGAGCGCGATAGTAGATAGTATAATAATAATAATAATAATAATAATAATTATATGTATTATAATAAATAACTTAATTATTATTGGTAATATGAAGTGGTTTTTTTTCTTATAAACAATCATTTGTAATATTATAATTTTAATCTTAAAATTATTATAGTATTCGAAAGAAAAAAAAATGAATACACTAAAATTACGACGACGAAGAATAATAATATTATTTAAAAACTCACAAAAATCCCGATTCTGATTTCTAGTTATTGTAGATTTAATTTTTTTGCTTAAGTAAGTCAAAATATGCTGGTGAAAAATCACACTCACACCAAAAAGCACACAAATACACACACAAACACACAAAATCGTGACACACGGTCATAAAAGATAATATAATATAATCGTTTTGATGAAGTATAATATCATTACAATAATTATCGTACATAAATATCATTATGATATCGTGTTGGTGTATTATATCGCACCTAAATATAGGTATAGCTTATATAATATATATATATATTATATTTATAATTATTATTGTATGACGTGTATATTTTAATATATTATAATTACAACGCATAATTTCATCATAATATTAAATATTGTATAAAGTATAGATTTTCTTGCAAGACGACAGTTATTATTTATCACAATATTAAAAAAAGAAAGAAAATAATAACCGCGAGCACTCATTGTTTTTTAATCTTATAATTTTTTACTTCCGAGTACTACGAAATCCACGATAAAGAATAATAGTAATTATTTATTTTAAATATTATTTATTAATACTTATATAATATTATACAGAAGGGGGCCACCACAATTATATATCTTATTATTATTAGTCATTTGACCGAAAAAAAGCTCTTAATTATAGAAGTTTCCAAAAACAGTTTATTTTTCGGTCAATCGACTCGCGTAAGGCCCACCCTGTTGCTGTAATAGGTCCATAATTATTTCAAATTTATTCCGGCTCCTTCCATTCGACGTTGGCCCACACTGGAAGGTCCGTCTCGTAACTCCATCCAGGCCCCTGTGGACATACGAGAATATTAGTAAAACTTTATGTAAGTACGTGGGTAAAAAATAAATGTTCATAAATAGGTAGGTGTGTATAAAAACATGTTTGGTTATTGTTTCCGAGATAATTTGTTGTAGAATAATCTTCGACCATTTAAACTAGTTTGTACATAATAATATATTATATTTAAGCTAGTTCATATGTTCGAAGATAATATTAATATTATAATCAGGAACTGGAACCTTTAGGATTTTTCCGGTTCTGGTTCCGGTTCGGTTCTTATAAAAAATATATAATAGGTTCTGGTTCCGATTCCGGTTCTTAAAATTACAAAATATGGGTTCCGGTTATTTCCGGTTCGTTCCGGTTCTTAAAAATGACCTATTGCTTATTAGGTAGATTTTTTACTCATAAAGTCATAACTTGGCCCAGTCTTATAAAAGATACTTTAAGATTTTATTTAAATACAAATACAAATACATCCATTCAAAAAGTATTTAAAATACATACCAAATACTTTTTTAATTTTACTCAATTTATTTCAGTTTGCAAAATTCATTTTTAATTGCTAATTTAAAATAGTATAATGTTAGTTTGTTACATTCATCCAGATATTATTAGAACTTTTTGAACCTCCTTCTTAAATTTATACTGGAAAATGAAAACTAATAAAACTGGCCATATAATAATTTTGAAATCATTTATTATTTGGTGGGTAATTAAAGAATTTAACAGTTATTAATAAAATCAGAAATTAATTTAATTATTTTACTAGGTAAGAAATTATTAATTTAAGAAGTGTATTCAATTTTCAAAAATGATTTTAATTGATTAACAAGTGTACTGGGCTTAGGTCTTAGAAGTTGCTTATAACTAATAAGCAAAACATAAAATTACAGTATGACCATAAGATTAATAAGTCGTAAATTACTCGTACGTTTTAATGCGTGAGTGTGTGACTGTGTTTGAGAATGTGAGACAGAGTTATAAATAACTATATAAATATTATTTCTCGTAATAGTCGTAGATATTTGGGAAAGATTGTAGAAAAACACATCATTGTTGTCGACCATTCTCGGTACATTACCAATGAAAATTGCAACCTGTATGTGTGTAAATTAATCAGTCTCAGTCGTACCTATAATACGATTATTTCGAGTTAAAATATTAAAATACCATATCTTACTATGTACATAACAAAAATATTTCTATGAAAAATAATTATTTGATTACAACAAAATCCAATTTAAATAAAATGTTCAGTTATTTGAAGTACAGGACTTTTTCTTAGAACCGATAAGAACCTAAAAGAACTGGAAAACTTATTTTATATTAAATTGTGGTTCCGGTTCTAATTCCGGTTCTAAGCATTGTAAAATATGGATTCCGGTTCCTAGATTTTCTTAAAGAACCGGTTCCAGAACCAGTTCTTTCGGTTCCGGTTCCAGTCCCTGATTATAACATCATTGTTGTACAACATTTTTCCAAAATATATTACACAAGTATGAAGTAAGTAGGTACCTACTAGTCTCAAACAATTGTTTGAGTAACATAAGTATCAACTAAAATACTTTCAAATAAAAAAAGAAATCAATTAAATATAACATAAAAACAGCTACACAATTATTTTTCTAAGCTTCTTATATCGTGCACCATAGTTGTAAGAATCGTTAGTCAATAAAGTCATTATACGATTTTACAAGTTATAGCTTAATTAGGATAGTTAACACATTTTAAATTATTTTATATATTTATTACACTTAGGAGTAAAAAAAATATTTATATAATTTTTCATCGCATGTCATAAATATGATATTCTGTTTAAGATGTCAATCTTAATGGTTACACATAGTATCACCATTCATGAAGACTTTTTACAGCGATGATTTGGTCGATAGTCAATTAAAGAAATTGATAGTTTTGTGATACATTTTTCAAAACTTAAAAAAAAAATGGGGTTTAACCAACAGGTAGTGTTCAATATCATAAAAAATGTATTTAAAATACCTTAAAATAAAAAGTATTAAAAAAAGGATCCAACGCTAAAATTGTATTTGAGTCCCGGTAGTCAAATACCTTAAAACACCGTATAAAATTGTGTCGTGAGCATTATACAGTGTTATAATTAATAAATATTAATGTAGGTACGTTATAAGGTACATAATATTTAATTATGTGACATAGCGAGCACAAAGCCGGTAGGAAAATATTGCTTTAAGACTATAACATTGTACAGTATGGTTTTATTGCAGTTATTTATCGCATACCTGTATGAATCGGACGGGGCGACGGTATATTTTATAATTGTGTACATTTATAAATGCGTTCCGGGACAACCGATAAAGTCTTAAACCTGCAGCTAATGCATACGTTAGTATATTATAATATCGATGGTGACAATGCAAAAGGACATAAGCGATATTTTCAAAATTATTCAGGAGAGCCAAAAAACTATTATTTAACAATAATTAAATTTTGTAGATTATATTTTTAAAAAAGATGAGTAATACTCTATTTAAGACAATTGTTCTTCGATTTTTTTAGTTAAACATTAGTATTAGTTAGAATTGTCTATTATTATATAATTTGGTGCTTATGCCCCATTCATTTCCATACCTATAATTTTAGTACTAGTATTTTGGCGCTTATGTCGTATTAATTTTCTTCTTATTGTGTGAATATTCACACGCAAAACTAATAATTATTATAAAACACAAATAGTCAATCATAGTTAATTTTCATTGATAATAATATTATAATTTATAATCATAAATCATAAATAAATGACATGTTATTTTAATAGAAACGTAGATAAATATTCTCTTTGGAATAAAAATGTTGATAACTTCATACGATATTGCATTTTTAAGATTAAGATTATTTATCGTCAACCGAACAGATAACAGAAAATGGTTTTTTTATATAAAATCTTTTATTAAGTATAATAATGATGTTGTCGCTTAGGCCCCATAAAGTAAAATCCTATGGCGCTTATGCTAACATTTAAAACTAAATGTCGCTTATTCCCTATTTATGCACATACCTGTTAATTAATTTAAATTTTTTGGTGCTTATGTCTAAATCTAAATTTTCGTTTTATATTGTAAATAATAATCGTATCGATAAATGAGTAAGAGCAAACGATACAGAATGACGTCGCTTATGCCCTAATTACCAAAAGTCGATTTCATAAAAAGTGTCGCTTATGCCATTTTGCATTGTCGCCATCGATATATATGTATATATATATTATTATTTATTATAATAATAATTATTAGCCATTGTCCATTATTAGCTTAGTGAGTTAATTATGTTCAAACAGGATTTTATCGTGGGGGGGGGGGGGGAGATTCAACCATGAGATTTATTTCCAATATATTTATACGCTCAGTGTTAATGTGATTTTGTCCTCAAAAATCTACTTTACGGTAAAAATGATTCTGACCTATAGATTCAACCAAATTTGATTTTTAAATTAATTGTGAGAAATATTCTACAGCCCAAACTGAAATCCGTTTTTCAATATTTCAATCTAAGTCTTAAAAATATTAACTTTTTTTTACAAATAATAAATAATTAATAAATTATAAATAAAAAAAAAATCAGAGTAAAATGCTGGTCGTAGAAAATTTTTCTTTCAGATAAAAAAAAAAATAATTAAAATCTGACAATTCTACGAGGTCTGAGAGTTTTCCCTGCGAAGTCATTTTTGTTATTATATTATACCTATCATTCCCCCCCCCCCTAAATATGTATCGTAGATTACAAGCAATTAATTATAAATAAGGTGGTATCTAAAATTTAAAATATATAATTTATATATTATAATTACAAAAAATGTTGAAAATCGGCACAGGTTGACTCGTTAATTTAAATTATATAGGTAATCATTCGAAAATAATATTAACATTAGATATAAACATTGACTATTATTTATCACCCAAGTCGGTAAAATAAAAAAAAAAATGATTTACATACATGTATTATTCATACACGGCATAGTAGTCGATGTAATTAAATAACATATTTTTATTGACAAAGTATGTAGTAAGTATACCTACTTGCAAAGTTTCAACGACACCCTCCCCCTTCCACACCATTCGGAGTCCACCACTTTCAATGGGCCAGCACACTATAACTAGCTCTAGAGTCTAGGTCATACTCGTTTCTTGTATTAAGTTCTACGATAGGCACATGCCTGTGTAATATATTTTCTGGAAGTCAGCCTATATCTAAAAATTGTTGACATTTTTTTGTTATCGTTTTTTTTCTATGCAATTCAATGGATAATTGGATGCGTTTAATTCGAGTCCCTTTTATAGATGACAACAAATAATATAGAAACGTGATTTAAGGAACCTATAATCATATAGTAATACTGCAGCGCTTCGTCAATCTGGGAACCATCCCTAGGGAACCACCACTCTGATTAGACCAAACAAATTGGAAATGTAAACTTGTTAATTTAAGTTTAACAAAATGAACGCTGTTGTTTGAACGTTTTATTTAACGTTGACCACTGTATACTGTACAGTATAACTTGTCATTTATTTGCCATGGTTTTATTAAAAATTGAATAGTTTAAGTCCAATACATTTTATCCTTGTAAAAACATAACAATTTGTAAATTTAACGTAGGATTTTTCGTTTTATTTTTATTGTTAAAATTCATACTTTTAAGCTAATAACAGTTTGTACTTGACGATAAGTGTGACTTTATGAATAAAGATACATTGGCCCGATGGGGCATGTATTTTGATCATTGGACTGATACTTATTATATGTAAGTATTTAAAATCGTAATTTTAAACGAATAATAAGGGTATAGAGATTCGATGAGTTTATTCAAAACGGGGTTGTCTGATTTTCCTCAAAAATAAAGGACGTGCGTTATATTTCACGTATCGTATTATTGTTCGTCAACGCTATTTTTGTAGCCTACCCCCGAAATTGTTTTTGGCAATACGTAAATGGCGCGTACCGTTTTACACCGTTGGCTGTGTAAATGCGGCGTAGGTATATATTCTTATTTATTTTATTAACCGAAAAAACGTTTTCCAAAACGAAATGCACATCATCGTAAGACCAATAATATTCGCCTCCCGCGCCGCACATCTCTTGGAACATAACACAAATTACATTTTGAAGACTGCACCGTATAATAAACCGTACGGAAACACTTCAATCGTCAAGCCCCCCCCCCCCCCCTCGACGGTCCATTGTTGTATGCGACATTACAGCCGGGGCTTATGTACGTACGCATCGTACATTTTCTATGCGAATAATCGTTTCCAAGTGTACCTACGCGTGTATATAGTGTTATTGTGTATTGGGTTACACGCGTGACGTGTTGCGCTTACACGTCGTCGCTATGACGCAATAAATGACATTTCGGACTGCGGCAGGGTAGGGCAAAAAGTGGTGTGCGAGTTGGGAATATAAATGCAATATCGGGCGAGACTCTATTGAATTTGCACTGCGCCAGTCGTTGTATTTGATATTATGTGCAAGAAACCGATCAGATGCACATAGCGAACCTAAGGATCCGGAAGTAAAAATATATACATAGTAGGCACGCGTTGTCACGTGTGCAATGTGAGCCTACAGCGTGTTCAATGTGTTTTTCCGTTCCCGAAATATCCTGTGCCGTCTGCAGGAGGATAAGATATATAGTATCAATAACAGTAGGTATACAACTGCGGGCTTATGCGAATCGTCATCGTCAGTCTGCAGATGGGTATATGATATTTCCATACATGGCCGGTAGCTATTTAAGTATGTGCCTATACTCACGTGCGTACCGTCTATATCACGAAATTATTTAACAGTAGGTAGGCCCCAACAACAGGGACACGAATTTATCGTTTCAATTGACATATTACGTACAATAGGTAAAATACTATTAACTATATTATTATACTAGGCTATAAACTATTTACCTATTACCCGAGTAAAAAAAATAAAGATTTTTTTAATCCAAATCTTTCAATCGGGGTTTTCAGTTTATGTACCAAACTACCAAATACCAATACTCTGTAAGTTGTTTTTTCCGTACCCAAATGTTATTATTTATTATATTATAGTAGAGGTACCTATCTAAAACTTTATCATAATAAAAATAAAATATTAAGTAACATTGTCTGAACCCTATTTTTCTCCGCTATCAACTGTTATTAAATTATTATTTGCGATCATTATAACTTATGACGTGGGTACTTCTTTGTGATGTATTATTTTTTCATTTGGTAATATATTATAATATGTTATCACTTTTTAAATTATTCAATAATCGCAAAATTGACTCATCGAAAATATGAATACAAATTTACGACGTAAAATTAAACTAAAAACGGCCAAACTATTTAATTTGCAAAATTATATTATTTTCGTGTAAAGGTTAAATGTGAAATAAATTGTAAATACAAGATTAAGTACCTAATGAGAAGCACTCAAGATCACGCAACAATTTTTATGAAAAATATGATCGACATTAATGTTATTAACAGTGTAGATAATTCAACACAAAGCATTTTTAACGACACTACATATTTTATAATTTAGAATTAGATGTAATTTATATCACAACAACAACGAGAATTTATTACCTTAAATTGCAATGTCGGAAGAGTTGTCAAACACAGTTTAATGCGATTACTAACATTTTTAAGTGCATGGTATTATGATGAAAGGAAAAAAATCTGAAACTGAGGGCAGGGCGGCGAGGGGGATTTCGATAAAAAAACGAAATATATATAACCATAAGCGCAACTAGAGGGGGCTAGCCCCCCGAAACATGTAATAGCCCTTGCAAAATAAATTGTTCATTTGTTTACTAAAATATTAATAAATCTTTAAAAATTAAACTTTATTTTCTTACTTTTTTTTTAATTATCTAATTTTTATTTAAACTTTACAATAATTATTTTATGATAAATATGGTAAATATCATTAGCTGTGTGCCTGTATTTGTTTTAAAGAAACGATTTATGTCGGTATATTGGTAAGATTATTATACATGTTTTAATGAATATGCATTGAACCGAAGTATAGACTGTAGAAACAGAGAATTGCGGTATAAAAATCCCCTGAAAAAAATCCTGGAAAAATAACCACCAGACTACATAATGTTACTTACAACTATAGGTACTAGATACATGAAATTGATTGATCAATTATTTTTTAAAAGCTAATTAGTGTAATTATCACATTATTAATATTTAATTACAATTATATTATTATACTTACTAGTAGTATAGTATACCTACTTTTCATAAAAAAATTAAAATTTAATAAATAAACAATAATATAATTTTTTTTATATCACGATTTTAAGCAACATATTACCTACAACATTTATTGATTATTTATTTGATAACTATTTAGATTATTTGACTTATCGATCGTTCGAAATATTTTTATTCGATAATCTTAAAATTTAACTAAAACTATAACTAATACTTGTAAAATCGACTTCTAATAATAATAATTATTAATATTTACATTTTACTAATCGTCAAAATATTATTAGGAAATGTAATATTTTATTTAGGGGATATATTATAGGTAATATATAATTTGAAAAATTATGATATAATAATAAGAAATAAGTTAAATTGTGTTCAATACCTACCTACCTACCTACCTAACTATATATTTAAACTTTGAACATAGATTGGTTTTTAATTTAATTTTTCTTTAATCTCTACTTGATTTTGAATTTTTTCAATGATATATAATATGTATAGTGTATACGGTAATACCTATACTATAAGTATATATTTGTAATTAAATATTAATAATATGATATTTACACTAACTATAGCGTTTAAAAAATATTTGCTCAATCATTTTCATGTGTTTGTGAGTAATATAAACTAATATTGTAGTCTGAGGATTTTTATTTTGATTACCACAGATATAGTATACCATACTATTGTGAAAAATGAAATTTGAGTAAATAAATATATATTTTGTATGATTTTTTTTACATTTTTATGTGAATATATATATGATGGTGTGGGGGCATCGCCTCCACGGGTTACTTTTCATGTAATATCTGGCGGGGGCTACAGCCTCTTCCAACATTTTAGCCCTAGTTGCGCCACTGTATATAATATAATATGTACAAATAAATAATAATACGTTATGAATTGAATATTATTCGTAAAAATTATAGTTTTGCCCATCCATATTATTATTATTATTATTATTACTATGAGAAATATTTTTAAAACCATTTACGGTAGGTACCTACCGTATTTATATATTAAATGTCTGCTGAATTATAAACATATTTTAAATTACCGAATGACAATATCGATTACTGTTAATATTTGTTTTTTCATTTAGTTTGCCTGTACGACGATATATTCTGTGTGCCTTAACAATTTAGGATGTCGCTATAAGACTCTTATTATTAGAGGCTAATATAATATAATATACTATAATAGGTATGAGTACTGCTTTTCGTGGAAATAAAGGACTCTTATTTGCTTGGCTCTCAGTCTCTGTTTTCAATTCAAGGGGTATCGGTTGTCATTACGATATTAATCTAAAATATTAAGAAATAATAATATACTAAAATAATATCGAAACACTTTACTATTTTTCAGTAGGTACGATTGCAGACTGCAGCAATGATAGTTATAACTATGTATAATGTATATTATACATAATATTATTTTCAGTATTTGAAGTATTGAGTACGATTAATGCGTATAATAATTATATTCATAAGTGAGCCTCACGAATTTTCATCGAATATTTAGGCTAACAAACTAAGTAAATTAAGCATGATATTTTGAATTATCTTAATTCGATAATTATTGTTTGGTTAAAATGAACTAATTAAAAAAATCCCTAACTATCACCCCTAAAAATGGGAAGAAATAAGAACATTTTATTTTTACAATAAATATTGTAATGCTATTCAAAATGTTAGTAGTTAAAACTATATTATACTAAAATAATTTATTTAAATGGTAATTGTATAATAATATTTTTTCGCGACATAAATATTTATAGTTTATAGTTTAAGCAAAAACAACAATATTATAAATTAAAACAATATAGGACGTTATGCAATACCAAAGCGATTTTATTTCAGGCATTAAGAATAAAGAGAACGGAATCGATTTGCTATATACCCATTATACTGGCTACCGAAATATTATTATATTATTGCGTACATTTTCGTAATCAGCTCACGTGCCAAATACCGATTGGTTTCTAATTCCATTACGCGATGACGATTCGACTCATTCGATACAACAATAATATTATAACGGTGTGCCTGCGTACCTACAGATTATTGTCGAATTAAATACTTACACTGTACTTCCAAGCGTGCAAGTACATGATGAGGTCTTTTGGTTTCGGGTCCCTGAATTTCACCCGGCACTCGTAGCAATGTGGGTCGTGGGTGAGCTTCTCAGCGTCGAAATCCATGTCCGGCACGTCTTGTCCTGTCTGCGTGGACACGTTCATTGCACTGTCGTACTGCAACTGAAGCTGATTGGTTTGTCTGCCCTTTATCTGCAACTGGTGCTGATGTTGTTCCACCACCGATTCGTTCTTTTTGAAACCTTTTAGACAGTTGTAATATAAAATATCGAAACTTATAGTATTTTCCATTTCAAATCAATTTAATCAAAATATTATAATACTCCAATACCATTTAGTAATAATAATATTGCTGCTATTGTTGTTATCGTTGTTGTTGTTGTGTTGATGTTACTTAGGTATATAAACGGGTTATTTTTATATTTTTTTTTCTTTTCAGAAACCAATGTGATACAAACGCATTGATTACATAGTAAAATCCATTAATAATTCATTTATTTATTCGTTAATATTGTAGTAGGTAGGTAATACTATTGATGCTATATTTGTCATTATTAATCATATCATTTGTTAACAAGCATTTTTTTTATATTAGGTTCAGCAAATACATATTATAGTGAAAAATATTAGAGACTGAGACTTGTATTACATGTAATAAATTTGTGGTTAAAAAAGAATACAACAATTTGTCTCAAAATCGTTTTATTTTATCATTTATTTTCTCATTTTCTCGTTTCAAAAAATGCTCACTTACATCCCGCAGATACCGCACGATATTTGATATTGTTGTTTGAACTTTCTCATTTCAGCTATGATGAAACACTTACTACATCTAGTATAGATTTCTTATATATAAATATTATTTTTTTTTGAAATAGCACTTAGGTACTGAAAATTCCCAAATAACCTTCATGAAGTTCTGATATGTTATCTAAATATATATTTAATAAAATATTATTTTTTGATTTCATAATTCATTTCATAATTATTTATTAATATAGTACGTTAAAAACAGAATTAGTTTATGTTTTTTATACAGACTGATGAATTGTTGATTGTTAGTTTGTATTTTTAAAATAAACATAAATACAAAAATATGATACGAACGACTTCTTTTAAAGCTTGAAAATGTATTTAAAACAACCGTTGATAACATTTTTGATATTCATGTAGTTATTTAATATTAAATGTTTTAATTTAACGATAAAATACCCATTATTTAAAATGTATGAGACAGTAACTAGGGTTCATCTTACAATAACAGAAATTATTCTACATAAGAATACGATTTTAAATCCAAATACTAAAAATAATGAAACCATGCTAAGCCATTTTCTCAAGAGACCTCGCTCATAAATATAACTGGGTATTTTCAAGGATCGCAAATAATAGAAACAAAGATACGAGAGCACTACTGAGATACAATGAAATATAATAATATGTGTATTGTCTATATTATTATATATCCGTTTTTTAATTAAATAATTTTTCCGGTATAAGTTTGAACACTGAAATCATTTTAATTAACCACATAATATAATATATATATTTGTTTGGTTGTAAGATTAAACATATATACTTAATGAATATAGTACAATAACGTATTTTTGTTTTTAGTAGTGACAATGTATTTTATAAAATAATGACATTTTCTATAGCATAAAAACGAATGTACGTATTAATTATTGTATAATTAAAAAAAAATATTTTTTCAGTACTTATTTTGAATTAGTTACCTGCGTTGGTAACTAAGGTAAACGGTCCAGTGGTGAAAACATTTTGTACTTAATAATCTAAATGTGCTGACTAAATATTCGTCTCATTAAGGTGTACATTTAATTTGTGATATTGAAATTGTATGACAAATAGTTGACTGTGATTACGATAAGCGATGGTTTCATAAATTATTGTACTTAATACCAATAAGTATATGGTTAACTTTTATGCTAAATGGTTGGCAGCTTTGAATACAAATAACTATAAGCAAATGTAGATATTCTTTGATACAGATAGTTATATTAAAATATATTAAATCTTATATATCAATGAAGTTCACAAGTTATTTGATTGAACAGATGAAAATATGGAAATAAATGTAAAATTATAAAAGACAAATTACATTTTGTATTTGTAAAAGGTATGTTAAAATGTAATTTAATAAGATTTTAGGTTTAAGGAATATATTTTACACATCTAAAATAAATACTTTTATAGAAGAGATTTTACCTAATTATAAAAATACTGCACAGAAAAAATATCAAATTACTATCACTGTCTTGACCACGGTTAAATGTTACCTATTGACAATAATACTTTTTTATAAGCTGATTAATTTATTTTATTCTGAAAATGTATATTAGTTCGGTCGTTATTGTTTCTAATATCATTTTAAGACAATTAGTTGAAAACTAAATGAAAAAGTTCAATATGCAAGAAGTCAAATGTTGTATATATTATGTGAGTCAAAATACATTTTAATAAATAATAAAAAAAAACATCATCAATACAAATTTAAAAAAAGCAATTAAGTTTTTAATTAATTATATATAAATCTACAGTAATAAGAAAGTTAAAACAAAAAGAAAAACTTAAAATGCTTTTCTCCATAGTCTAATATTATATAAATAATGTTGAGATTATGTTTGAAATCGTTGCGTTCAGATGTATATAGTATATAATATTAACAGATGTGATCTTGTAAAATAGTATATAATATTAACAGATGCGATCTTGTAAAATACAACACATAATGTTGGGTTGCATGAAAAATTAATTAATTTAATGGTCCAATAAAATGTAATGGACCGATTATACAACTAAATCATGTTTAAGGGACCATTAGCTCATTATTGATTCAATAAATGTTTAGTGATTGTTCACGCAATCCAGTAATAATATTATAAAATATATTAAATTGTAGCAATTGACCAGTTTATGAAATTGTTTTTATACTTTAGTGCCAATACACACACGGACGGTGCTATATTGCCTATACGATGCGCCGTTTTATAATTAATCCAACTATGTGTGCAATAATATTATTATTACGATTAAAAAAAAAATTATCACACGAACATGAACAAGGTATATCATACATATTTTTGTATGCGGAAACCGTACTCGATAAATGCAATGTAAAATAATTCAATTTATATTCTTGTAAATTATTTTATTTTCGAACCTTATTTTATTATAGTCAAATAAATATACAGATATAAGACGTAGGTACTCCAACAGATCTAATAAACGAATTCATTTGTAAGAAGAAATACAAAATATATTCTAATTAAATCAAGTATACGTTTTTTTTAGTGCGTGTTAAGGTTTACATTTTTCTTCTTTATCGAAAAACGATAAGGAAATAGACGAACTACCACGGCCGTCGGCCAACGACGAGGACGACGACGTCGTCGAATTACCACCGCCAGAAACGATGCAGGCGGGTTCGTCGAAAATGTAGTACAGAATAAGACGTTTATTATCTTTGTACTTACGAATTTCCTATAAAAAAACCGACTCGAAGTCATGTATGGTCAAGATTTTGTTACCCAGATTTTGTTAGTTTTAAGTGAGTTAGTTTTAAGTTAGTTTTAATTCTCGCAAAAAGTACTTATTTTTCAATCGTATTTTTTTTTTTTTTACCACACGTCTATATCTTTTTATGTATGGGTACAATATTATTTTGTTTACGTTTTTTCTGTTCCATCATACGCGTATATCTATTATATCCATTATATATTTTATAAGCCAATGTGTACGCAATACGACGAAAAACAATACTATTTAAATTTATTTTTCAATATTGGATAAACAAAAATATAATATATTTATTCAATACCAATATTATTATGTACATCAGCTCGGCTGTATAAGATATATTTATTTTTAAAAAACCAAAGAGAAATGTCATTTTTGTTTTATCGCGCCTCACGAAATTTAATGTTCAACGTTTAGATTAATTCAGTCATTATTATAAATTTTTTATGCAAAAAAGTAAAAACTATATGAATACTTAACACTGATATGTTATTATTATTATAGACGGTACATATTATATAAAAATTATAAACTTTTTAGATGTATTTATTTTTTATATTACAATATTTTCTATACAATGTATTCAACATCAAATTCTATACAGATTTATTTTTTCAATCTGAAAATCATATAAGCCTTGTATCAAGACATCAAGTAATGGTATTGTAGTAAGATATTGACTCATGAATCATGATACTGTCTCTTATACTCTTATATTATATTGTTAATTATTTTTTTTTAGTATATTTCAACATTTAGTTAACAGAAGGCCATACTTATACCATTAGGTACCTACTTACTACAGCAACGATAACTTTACCTATATGGCTAGGTACGTCCTATAATGATATAATATAAAATTTGAAAAAACAGTTAAATATTTACTAACGCTTAACGATATTAAACTATTATTATAATATTTATCATTATATTGAATGAAAAATAATTTAAATTACATACCGAGCTACCTGTAAGGTACTTAAAACTATAATTCCAACAGTTGAATTATAGGCATTGTAAAATACAATTATACATAATATTATTTTATTTTTATTCAAAATTTTGACGCTATTATAATATCGTAAATCTATTATTATTGAATATCGTAGTTTTAGATTTGTAAAATATTTGGATAATAGTTGTACGAGTGTACCATGATTTTGAATCCTTAAGACCAAATTGCTGCAGTGAGTTTTAAGTCTCGTTTATCTCGGGTTTATAAATAGCCACATATTATAATAAGTTTACCTCTCCCCAATTTTAGATTCAGAACGGAGTGATGAATGTATTGATTTTACAATTATGTGTGTTTTTTTATTTTAATTTTTAATTTTTGTGTATCATCACCGTTTGGGGCAGTAAAACTGTTCCGATTTTCTTCAACAGTATCTTGTGGAAATGTGAATATATTTGGTACATTCGGGTAGTCAGAATTTAAAATTCTCAATAGTTTTCAAAGGCTTAGGAAATACAAAACAAAAATTAAGGAAAAATGGTTATTTTGACGCAAAATCGGTTTTCAACAAAAACGATTTTGGTTTTTGGTGTAACTCTAAGACAAATTACTTTATATACAATATACATCACATTTTCATTGAATGTTTATATTAGCGTTTCCCATACACGATGCAATTTTCAAAAAATTTTAATTTGTTTTCAGCTGTTTAAGGGACATTTTTATTTTCAAATTTTTTTTATTTTTCTTTTCTATTTTGGATTCTGAGAGGAGCGATAAATGTATTGGTTTTATAAGGATACGTGTGTTTTGGAATTTTTTTTGTGGATGGCGTACCTTTAGAAGCAGGAATAATAATTCAATTTTGAATTCTGTGGGCAAATATTTCTACAAGCGTTTAGTAAAAATGATATATTTATCAAAATATTTTAGCTTTTTTGGATTTATGTTTGATAACATTTTTGTTTGAGAGTATTAATTTAATAGAAGGTTCTTCATAAGTTGTTTTTAACTTTAAAAAATACATATTATTCACAATTTTTTTAATAGGTTTTATAGTTTTGGAAGTTAGTTAGAATGTTTACAAAATTTGTCAAAATCACAAAAATATTCAAATTATTTTGTCGCTATAATTTGCAAAATGTTTGATTTACCTAATACCTTGAAAATGTAATGCAAGAATCCTTATGAGTTTCTTTCGAATATAAAAAATCAGGGTTTGGAATCGTAATTCAGTTGTATAGTATGCATTGAATGTTTTTATTTTTTAATCAATTTATTTAAAAAAATAAACCTAAGACTATTATTATTTTGATATAAGTTATCGTTTTAATTTTTTTCAATATACCATTATAGACTTTGAATATCATTGAAATAATAATTTGGATTTTGATATTACTTTTTGTTTCTTAAAAGGTTTCAAACGATTCATTTATTGTTATTTAAAATCAATTTTGAAATTGGTTTCAAGCTCTCTAAAAAAAGTTTAGTATAAAGTAAAAATAACTTTTAATGAACGACTGATGTTAAAATTTTAACGAAATTGGATATTCGAATTTCAAACGTATAATAATGATTTTAGTTATTTGTTTGTAATTCAAAAGATGTTATTCATAAGGACTCGAAGCTTTAATCGCTAACTGTGTTTATCACTATATTATACTATACAAAATTAAACGTTAAAAATACTTTGATTAGTTTTAAGGTATTTAGGTATACTTTTATCATATTTTCACCGTTTGCGTTGACTTATGAGTTAATAACTGCTAGTAATCATAAGCGCAACTAGTGGTGGCTGGCGGGGCTCCCTGACTTAGGGTAAAAAATAAATTATTCAAATGTAATATGTTTCCTAAAATATTAATAAACCTTTTAAAGTTCAACAGTAATACTTGTTTTTTTTATTTTTATTTTTATAATTATTTTAGCCTTAGTTACACCACTGCTATATGATATAATATTAAACTATTTAATGTTCTTCTTCTTGGGTTCATTTGGACTATATCGTTTCACAGCCAAGCCTCCATCCTTCTCTGTCCATTGCAAAAACTATTTATTATATACCAATTATTGTTTATTTTTATGTGATCTGTTTTTGGTAAATATTTACAACATATTTTGTTATAGTTACTATCTATGACGAAGTACATCCGATACCAACTATAGACTCCCCGTTTTTTTATTCATTAAGTTATTAATTATTATCTATTTTTTTCTTGTCAAAATGTTAAATAAACGTTTTATCAAGGTTGATGGCGATATTTCTACGGAAATATTGACATATTATTATTTACTTTATTAGTACCCAACAATAAAATATTTTCATTTTCGGTTATACGATTTCTTACACTTTTCAGGAAAATAATGTGTTTTTTTTTTCAAACAGTTTTGATTTCTAGGGATACATACTTAGAACCTATAAAAGCATAGTATTTATAATATATAGTATTGGTATAATAGTGTCACACAACAAACACACATACGTATTACATATTATTATGTATAATATGGAAATAAAAACACAAAACAGAAATACAATACTGTTCTTTTTCAATGTTTAATATTCTATTAAGCACACTAGACAAATAATAACTACAATAGTTTGAAATAAAAACAAATACTAATCCTACTTATGGATTATGGAAATCACTAACTGTCGGTCAAGCCGAGAGATATTAAGTACGACACATATATTATAAGTGTTACATGGAAATGACTACGAAAAAACTGCGTTTCGGTTCACCTTGTGTGGACAACACTGCACATTGCTCGGTGTAGGCCAACCGTTATGCTTAATAATAATAATAATAATAATGATAATTATAATAATAATAATGATAATAAAGTAATACACATAATGATAATGATAATAATATTAAGAATAACATTAATCATAAATTATAATTATTATTATTCATTACTATAGGTATATGCTAGTATAATAAGTGTCTATATTTGACTAACAATAATAATAATAATAATAATACATAAGCTCTAACAATAATAAAACCATAACTACCAACACAAAACTAATCACAAAAACATTATGTCTTAGCGAATACAACGGTTACAGAGCGCGATAGTAGATAGTATAATAATAATAATAATAATAATAATAATTATATGTATTATAATAAATAACTTAATTATTATTGGTAATATGAAGTGGTTTTTTTTCTTATAAACAATCATTTGTAATATTATAATTTTAATCTTAAAATTATTATAGTATTCGAAAGAAAAAAAAATGAATACACTAAAATTACGACGACGAAGAATAATAATATTATTTAAAAACTCACAAAAATCCCGATTCTGATTTCTAGTTATTGTAGATTTAATTTTTTTGCTTAAGTAAGTCAAAATATGCTGGTGAAAAATCACACTCACACCAAAAAGCACACAAATACACACACAAACACACAAAATCGTGACACACGGTCATAAAAGATAATATAATATAATCGTTTTGATGAAGTATAATATCATTACAATAATTATCGTACATAAATATCATTATGATATCGTGTTGGTGTATTATATCGCACCTAAATATAGGTATAGCTTATATAATATATATATATATTATATTTATAATTATTATTGTATGACGTGTATATTTTAATATATTATAATTACAACGCATAATTTCATCATAATATTAAATATTGTATAAAGTATAGATTTTCTTGCAAGACGACAGTTATTATTTATCACAATATTAAAAAAAGAAAGAAAATAATAACCGCGAGCACTCATTGTTTTTTAATCTTATAATTTTTTACTTCCGAGTACTACGAAATCCACGATAAAGAATAATAGTAATTATTTATTTTAAATATTATTTATTAATACTTATATAATATTATACAGAAGGGGGCCACCACAATTATATATCTTATTATTATTAGTCATTTGACCGAAAAAAAGCTCTTAATTATAGAAGTTTCCAAAAACAGTTTATTTTTCGGTCAATCGACTCGCGTAAGGCCCACCCTGTTGCTGTAATAGGTCCATAATTATTTCAAATTTATTCCGGCTCCTTCCATTCGACGTTGGCCCACACTGGAAGGTCCGTCTCGTAACTCCATCCAGGCCCCTGTGGACATACGAGAATATTAGTAAAACTTTATGTAAGTACGTGGGTAAAAAATAAATGTTCATAAATAGGTAGGTGTGTATAAAAACATGTTTGGTTATTGTTTCCGAGATAATTTGTTGTAGAATAATCTTCGACCATTTAAACTAGTTTGTACATAATAATATATTATATTTAAGCTAGTTCATATGTTCGAAGATAATATTAATATTATAATCAGGAACTGGAACCTTTAGGATTTTTCCGGTTCTGGTTCCGGTTCGGTTCTTATAAAAAATATATAATAGGTTCTGGTTCCGATTCCGGTTCTTAAAATTACAAAATATGGGTTCCGGTTATTTCCGGTTCGTTCCGGTTCTTAAAAATGACCTATTGCTTATTAGGTAGATTTTTTACTCATAAAGTCATACTTGGCCCAGTCTTATAAAAGATACTTTAAGATTTTATTAAATACAAATACAAATACATCCATTCAAAAAGTATTTAAAATACATACCAAATACTTTTTTAATTTTACTCAATTTATTTCAGTTTGCAAAATTCATTTTTAATTGCTAATTTAAAATAGTATAATGTTAGTTTGTTACATTCATCCAGATATTATTAGAACTTTTTGACCTCCTTCTTAAATTTATACTGGAAAATGAAAACTAATAAAACTGGCCATATAATAATTTTGAAATCATTTATTATTTGGTGGGTATTAAAGAATTTAACAGTTATTAATAAAATCAGAAATTAATTTAATTATTTTACTAGGTAAGAAATTATAATTTAAGAAGTGTATTCAATTTTCAAAAATGATTTTAATTGATTAACAAGTGTACTGGGCCTTAGGTCTTAGAAGTTGCTTATAACTAATAAGCAAAACATAAAATTACAGTATGACCATAGATTAATAAGTCGTAAAATTACTCGTACGTTTTAATGCGTGAGTGTGTGACTGTGTTTGAGAATGTGAGACAGAGTTATAAATAACTATATAAATATTATTTCTCGTAATAGTCGTAGATATTTGGGAAAGATTGTAGAAAAACACATCATTGTTGTCGACCATTCTCGGTACATTACCAATGAAAATTGCAACACTCGGTACATTACCAATGAAAATTGCAACCTGTATGTGTGTAAATTAATCAGTCTCGGTCGTACCTACCTATAATACGATTATTTCGAGTTAAAATATTAAAATACCATATCTTACTATGTACATAACAAAAATATTTCTATGAAAAATAATTATTTGATTACAACAAAACCCAATTTAAATAAAATGTTCAGTTATTTGAAGTACAGGACTTTTTCTTAGAACCGATAAGAACCTAAAAGAACCGGAAAACTTATTTTATATTAAATTGTAGTTCCGGTTCTAATTCCGGTTCTAAGCATAGTAAAATATGGTTCCGTTTCCGGTTCTTAGATTTCTTAAAGAACTGGTTCCAGAACCAGTTCTTTCGGTTCCGGTTCCAGTCCCTGATTATAACATCACTGTTGTACAACATTTTTCCAAAATATACTACACAAGTATGAAGTAAGTAGGTACCTACTAGTCTCAAACAATTGTTTGAGTAACATAAGTATCAACTAAAATACTTTCAAGTAAAAAAAGAAATCAATTAAATATAACATGAAAACAGCTACACAATTATTTTTCTAAGCTTCTCACATCATGCACCATAGTTGTAAGAATCGTTAGTCAATATAGTCATTATACGATTTTACAAGCTATAGCTTAATTAGGATAGTTAACACATTTTAAATTATTTTATATATTTATTACACTTAGGAGTAAAAAAAATATTTATATAATTTTTCATCGCATGTCATAAGTATGATATTTTGTTTAAGATGTCAATCTTAATGGTTACACATAGTATCACCATTCATGAAGACTTTTTACAGCGATGATTTGGTCGATAGTCAATTAAAGAAATTGATAGTTTTGTGATACATTTTTCAAAACTTAAAAAAAAAATGGGGTTTAACCAACAGGTAGTGTTCAATATCATAAAAAATGTATTTAAAATACCTTAAAATAAAAAGTATTAAAAAAAGGATCCAACGCTAAAATTGTATTTGAGTCCCGGTAGTCAAATACCTTAAAACACCGTATAAAATTGTGTCGTGAGCATTATACAGTGTTATAATTAATAAATATTAATGTAGGTACGTTATAAGGTACATAATATTTAATTATGTGACATAGCGAGCACAAAGCCGGTAGGAAAATATTGCTTTAAGACTATAACATTGTACAGTATGGTTTTATTGCAGTTATTTATCGCATACCTGTATGAATCGGACGGGGCGACGGTATATTTTATAATTGTGTACATTTATAAATGCGTTCCGGGACAACCGATAAGGTCTTAAACCTGCAGCTAATGCATACGTTAGTATATTATAATATCGATGGTGACAATGCAAAAGGGCATAAGCGACATTTTCAAAATTATTCAGGAGAGCCAAAAAACTATTTTTTAACAATAATTACATTTTGTAGATTATATTTTTAAAAAAGATGAGTAATCCTCTATTTAAGACAATTGTTCTTCGATTTTTTTAGTTAAACATTAGTATTAGTTAGAATTGTCTATTATTATATAATTTGGTGCTTATGCCCCATTCATTTCCATACCTATAATTTTAGTACTAGTATTTTGGCGCTTATGTCGTATTAATTTTCTTCTTATTGTGTGAATATTCACACGCAAAACTAATAATTATTATAAAACACAAATAGTCAATCATAGTTAATTTTCATTGATAATAATATTATAATTTATAATCATAAATCATAAATAAATGACATGTTATTTTAATAGAAACGTAGATAAATATTCTCTTTGGAATAAAAATGTTGATAACTTCATACGATATTGCATTTTAGATTCTGAGTGAAACGATGAATGTATTGATTTTACAATGATGTGTGTTTTTTTTTTATTTTTTTTTTATTTTTTTTTTTTTTTATTTTTTTTTTTATTTTTTTATTTTTGTGTCTGTGTACACGATAAGTAGTCGAAATAATGCTTCGATTTTCGACTTCAGTATCTTGTTCGATGGGAAAGTGAATATCGTTGGTGCATTGGGGAGGTCAAAATTTTAATTTCCCAGTAGTTTTCAAAAGCGATGTGAAAAACAAAAGAAAAATTAAGGAAAAACGGGAATTTTTACGCAAAATCGATTTTTAACAAAATCGATTTTGGTTATTGGTGTAACTCTAAAACAAATGACCGTAGATGCATGACATTTTCACTGGTTGTTTATATTTGCATTTTCTATACACAATACAATTTTGAAAATAATTTGACTTTTTTTGAACTGTTTACGGACATTGTCAGTTTTCAGTTTTTTTAAATTTTTTTTCTATAAATATCAATAAAATTTTATTTGTTGGGTAAAAAAGCTTGAAAATTTAATAGAAGGCTCCTAGGTTATTGTTTCAAAGGCAGATGAAAAAAATTAAAAATCCTTAGTCACAGTTTTTTTTTATACACGTTTAAAGTTCAAATCTTGAAAAAATACGGAAAAATCACGAAAATTTGCAAATTATTTTGAGTTAGAAATTCATAAAAAATTTTCTTTTTAAATCTAAGATTTTAAAATCTAATACAAGATTCCTCATAAGTTTGTCTAACTTTATCAAAAAAAAAATTTCTACAAGAAAGTCAAATTAAATTTTTATGAGCGTTTTAAATTCATATTTTTACAACATTAGATATTCACTCGATTTCTCATGTACCGATTTCCTTATTTTCTTGTAATTCAAAAACGAATAACTGTAGATACATGAAAATTTCACTGAATGTTTATATTAGCATTTCCTATACACCATACAATTTTGAAAATATTTTGACACTTTTTGAGCTGTTTACGGGCATTTTCAGTTTTCAATTTTTTTAGTTTTTTTTTCTATAAATATCAATAAAGTTTTATCTGTTGGGCCAAAAAGTGTAAAAATTTAATACAAGACTCCTGATATATTTTTACAATAGCAGTTGAAAAATATTGAAAATACATAGGCACAGTTTTTTTTTATAAGCATTTAAAGATCAAATTTGGACAGAATTTATCAAATTTATAATTTAATAATTATTTTGTAGTTAAAAATTTATAAAATTTTCAACTTTTATAGCTAAGGATTGAAAATTGAAAACAAGGCTCCACGTAAATAGGTTATTTATAAATTACTTTATTCACAATAATATCATCAAATATACTTGGTAATATCATAGGCTGACTGACCGTTTTCGCTCAGAATCGTTTTTCTTATACAATGATATTATATCATTGAATTCAAATTTAACACCATCCATTACAGTGACCCACTTGTAACCTACTGTACAGCAGAGCGACATCCACTTATCCACCTTTTTAAGATTAAGATTATTTATCGTCAACCGAACAGATAACAGAAAATGGTTTTTTTATATAAAATCTTTTATTAAGTATAATAATGATGTTGTCGCTTAGGCCCCATAAAGTAAAATCCTATGGCGCTTATGCTAACATTTAAAACTAAATGTCGCTTATTCCCTATTTATGCACATACCTGTTAATTAATTTAAATTTTTTGGTGCTTATGTCTAAATCTAAATTTTCGTTTTATATTGTAAATAATAATCGTATCGATAAATGAGTAAGAGCAATCGATACAGAATGACGTCGCTTATTAAGCCCTAATTACAAAAAGTCGATTTCATAAAAAGTGTCGCTTATTGCCCTTTTGCATTGTCGCCATCGATATATATATATATATATATATTATTATTTATTATAATACTAATTATTAGCCATTGTCCATTATTAGCTTAGTGAGTTAATTATGTTCAAACAGGATTTTATCGTGGGGGGGGGGGGGGGAGATTCAACCATGAGATTTATTTCCAATATATTTATACGCTCAGTGTTAATGTGATTTTGTCCTCAAAAATCTACTTTACGGTAAAAATGATTCTGACCTATAGATTCAACCAAATTTGATTTTTAAATTAATTGTGAGAAATATTCTACAGCCCAAACTGAAATCCGTTTTTCAATATTTCAATCTAAGTCTTAAAAATATTAAAAAAAAATCAGAGTAAAATGCGGGTCGTAGAAAATTTTTCTTTCAGATAAAAAAAAAAATAATTAAAATCTGACAATTCTACGAGGTCTTAGAGTTTTCCCTGCGAAGTCATTTTTGTTATTATATTATACCTATCACTCCCCCCCCCCCCTTAATATGTATCGTAGATTACAAGCAATTAATTATAAATAAGGTGGTATCTAAAATTTAAAATATATAATTTATATATTATAATTACAAAAAATGTTGAAAATCGGCACAGGTTGACTCGTTAATTTAAATTATATAGGTAATCATTCGAAAATAATATTAACATTAGATATAAACATTGACTATTATTTATCACCCAAGTCGGTAAAATAAAAAAAAAAATGATTTACATACATATATTATTCATACACGGCATAGTAGTCGATTTCATTAAATAACATATTTTTATTGACAAAGTATGTAGTAAGTATACTTGCAAAGTTTCAACGACACCCTCCCCCTTCCTCTCCATTCGGAGTCCACCACTTTCAATGGGCCAGCACACTATAACTAGCTCTAGAGTCTAGGTCATACTCGTTTCTTGTATTAAGTTCTACGATAGGCACACGCCTGTGTAATATATTTTCTGGAAGTCAGCCTATATCTAAAAATTGTTGACATTTTTTTGTTATCGTTTTTTTTCTATGCAATTCAATGGATAATTGGATGCGTTTAATTCGAGTCCCTTTTATAGATGACAACAAATAATATAGAAACGTGATTTAAGGAACCTATAATCATATAGTAATACTGCAGCGCTTCGTCAATCTGGGAACCATCCCTAGGGAACCACCAATCTGATTAGACCAAACAAATTGGAAATGTAAACTTGTTAATTTAGTTTTAACAAAATGAACGCTGTTGTTTGAACGTTTTATTTAACGTTGACCACTGTATACTGTACAGTATAACTTGTCATTTATTTGCCATGGTTTTATTAAAAATTGAATAGTTTAAGTCCAATACATTTTATCCTTGTAAAAACATAACAATTTGTAAATTTAACGTAGGATTTTTCGTTTTATTTTTATTGTTAAAATTCATACTTTTAAGCTAATAACAGTTTGTACTTGACGATAAGTGTGACTTTATGAATAAAGATACATTGGCCCGATGGGGCATGTATTTTGATCATTGGACTGATACTTATTATATGTAAGTATTTAAAATCGTAATTTTAAACGAATAATAAGGGTATAGAGATTCGATGAGTTTATTCAAAACGGGGTTGTCTGATTTTCCTCAAAAATAAAGGACGTGCGTTATATTTCACGTATCGTATTATTGTTCGTCAACGCTATTTTTGTAGCCTACCCCCGAAATTGTTTTTGGCAATACGTAAATGGCGCGTACCGTTTTACACCGTTGGCTGTGTAAATGCGGCGTAGGTATATATTCTTATTTATTTTATTAACCGAAAAAACGTTTTCCAAAACGAAATGCACATCATCGTAAGACCAATAATATTCGCCTCCCGCGCCGCACATCTCTTGGAACATAACACAAATTACATTTTGAAGACTGCACCGTATAATAAACCGTACGGAAACACTTCAATCGTCAAGCCCCCCCCCCCCCCCCTCGACGGTCCATTGTTGTATGCGACATTACAGCCGGGGCTTATGTACGTACGCATCGTACATTTTCTATGCGAATAATCGTTTCCAAGTGTACCTACGCGTGTATATAGTGTTATTGTGTATTGGGTTACACGCGTGACGTGTTGCGCTTACACGTCGTCGCTATGACGCAATAAATGACATTTCAGGGTAGGGTAGGGCAAAAAGTGGTGTGCGAGTTGGGAATATAAATGCAATATCGGGTGAGACTCTATTGAATTTGCACTGCGCCAGTCGTTGTATTTGATATTATGTGCAAGAAACCGATCAGATGCACATAGCGAACCTAAGGATCCGGAAGTAAAAATATATACATAGTAGGCACGCGTTGTCACGTGTGCAATGTGAGCCTACAGCGTGTTCAATGTGTTTTTCCGTTCCCAAAATATCCTGTGCCGTCTGCAGGAGGATAAGATATCAATAACAGTAGGTATACAACTGCGGGCTTATGCGAATCGTCATCGTCAGTCTGCAGATGGGTATATGATATTTCCATACATAGCCGGTAGCTATTTAAGTATGTGCCTATACTCACGTGCGTACCGTCTATATCACGAAATTATTTAACAGTAGGTAGGCCCCAACAACAGGGACACGAATTTATCGTTTCAAGTGACATATTACGTACAATAGGTAAAATACTATTAACTATATTACTATACTAGGTTATAAACTATTTACCTATTACCCGAGTAAAAAAAAGAAAGATTTTTTTAATCCAAATCTTTCAATCGGGGTTTTCAGTTTATGTACCAAACTACCAAATACCAATACTCTGTAAGTTGTTTTTTCCGTGCCCAAATGTTATTATTTATTATATTATAGTAGAGGTACCTATCTAAAACTTTATCATAATAAAAATAAAATATTAAGTAACATTGTCTGAACCCTATTTTTCTCCGCTATCAACTGTTATTAAATTATTATTTGCGATCATTATAATTTATGACGTGGGTACTTCTTTGTGATGTATTATTCTTTCATTTGGTAATATATTATAATATGTTATCACTTTTTAAATTATTCAATAATCGCAAAATTGACTCATCGAAAATATGAATACAAATTTACGACGTAAAATTAAACTAAAAACGGCCAAACTATTTAATTTGCAAAATTATATTATTTTCGTGTAAAGGTTAAATGTGAAATAAATTGTAAATACAAGATTAAGTACCTAATGAGAAGCACTCAAGATCACGCAACAATTTTTATGAAAAATATGATCGACATTAATGTTATTAACAGTGTAGATAATTCAACACAAAGCATTTTTAACGACACTACATATTTTATAATTTAGAATTAGATGTAATTTATATCACAACAATAACGAGAATTTATTACCTTAAATTGCAATGCTGGAAGAGTTGTCAAACACAGTTTAATGCGATTACTAACATTTTTAAGTGCACGGTATTATGATGAAAGGAAAAAAAAATCTGAAACTGAGGGCAGGGCGGCGAGGGGGGTGTTGATAAAAAAACGAAATATATATAATCATAAGCGCAACTAGAGGGGGCTAGCCCCCCGAAACATGTAATAGCCCTCGCAAAATAAATTGTTCATTTGTTTACTAAAATATTAATAAATCTTTAAAAATTAAACTGTATTTTCTTACTTTTTTTTTTAATTATCTAATTTTTATTTAAACTTTACAATAATTATTTTATATTGCCTATGATAAATATTATGGTAAATATCATTAGCTGTATGACTGTATTTGTTTTAAAGAAACTATTTATGTCGGTATATTGGTAAGATTATTATACATATTTTAATGAATATGCATTGAACTAAAGTATAGACTGTAGAAACAGAGAATTGCGGAATAAAAATCCCCTGAAAAAAATCCTGGAAAAATAACCACCAGACTACAATGTTACTGACAACTATAGGTACTAGATACATGAAATTGATTGATCAATTATTTTTTAAAAGCTAATTAGTGTAATTATCACATTATTAATATTTAATTACAATTATATTATACTTACTAGTAGTATAGTATGCCTACTTTTCATAAAAAAATTAAAATTTAATAAATAAACAATAATATAATTTTTTTTTATATCACGATTTTAAGCAACATATTACCTACAACATTTATTGATTATTTATTTGATAACTATTTAGATTATTTGACTTATCGATCGTTCGAAATATTTTTATTCGATAATCTTAAAATTTAACTAAAACTATAACTAATACCTACCTACCTACCTAACTATATATTTAAACTTTGAACATAGATTGGTTTTTAATTTAATTTTTCTTTAATCTCTACTTGATTTTGAATTTTTTCAATGATATATAATATGTATAGTGTATACGGTAATACCTATACTATAAGTATATATTTGTAATTAAATATTAATAATATGATATTTACACTAACTATAGCGCTTAAAAAATATTTGCTCAATCATTTTCATGTGTTTGTGAGTAATATAAACTAATATTGTAGTCTGAGGATTTTTATTTTGATTACCACAAATAAAGTATACCATACTATTGTGAAAAATGAAATTTGAGTAAATAAATATATATTTTGTATGATTTTTTTTAATATTTTTATGTGAATATATATTATGATGGTGTGGGGGCATCGCCTCCACGGGTTACTTTTCATGTAATATCTGGCGGGGGCTACAGCCTCTTCCAACATTTTAGCCCTAGTTGCGCCACTGTATATAATATAATATGTACAAATAAAATATAATAATACGTTATGAATTGAATATTATTCGTAAAAATTATAGTTTTGCCCATCCATATTATTATTATTATTATTATTACTATGAGAAATATTTTTAAAACCATTTACGGTAGGTACCTACCGTATTTATATATTAAATGTCTGCTGAATTATAAACATATTTTAAATTACCGAATGACAATATCGATTACTGTTAATATTTGTTTTTTCATTTAGTTTGCCTGTACGACGATATATTCTGTGTGCCTTAACAATTTAGGATGTCGCTATAAGACTCTTATTATTAGAGGCTAATATAATATAATATACTATAATAGGTATGAGTACTGCTTTTCGTGGAAATAAAGGACTCTTATTTGCTTGGCTCTCAGTCTCTGTTTTCAATTCAAGGGGTATCGGTTGTCATTACGATATTAATCTAAAATATTAAGAAATAATAATATACTAAAATAATATCGAAACACTTTACTATTTTTCAGTAGGTACGATTGCAGACTGCAGCAATGATAGTTATAACTATGTATAATGTATATTATACATAATATTATTTTCAGTATTTGAAGTATTGAGTACGATTAATGCGTATAATAGTTATATTCATAAGTGAGCCTCACGAATTTTCATCGAATATTTAGGCTAACAAACTAAGTAAATTAAGCATGATATTTTGAATTATCTTAATTCGATAATTATTGTTTGGTTAAAATGAACTAATTAAAAAAATCCCTAACTATCGCCCTTAAAAATGGGAAGAAATAAGAACATTTTTTTTTTTACAATAAATATTGTAATGCTATTCAAAATGTTAGTAGTTAAAACTATATTATACTAAAATAATTTATTTAAATGGTAATTGTATAATAATATTTTTTCGCGACATAAATATTTATAGTTTATAGTTTAAGCAAAAACAACAATATTATAAATTAAAACAATATAGGACGTTATGCAATACCAAAGCGATTTTATTTCAGGCATTAAGAATAAAGAGAACGGAATCGATTTGCTATATACCCATTATACTGGCTACCGAAATATTATTATATTATTGCGTACATTTTCGTAATCAGCTCACGTGCCAAATACCGATTGGTTTCTAATTCCATTACGCGATGACGATTCGACTCATTCGATACAACAATAATATTATAACGGTGTGCCTGCGTACCTACAGATTATTGTCGAATTAAATACTTACACTGTACTTCCAAGCGTGCAAGTACATGATGAGGTCTTTTGGTTTCGGGTCCCTGAATTTCACCCGGCACTCGTAGCAATGTGGGTCGTGGGTGAGCTTCTCAGCGTCGAAATCCATGTCCGGCACGTCTTGTCCTGTCTGCGTGGACACGTTCATTGCACTGTCGTACTGCAACTGAAGCTGATTGGTTTGTCTGCCCTTTATCTGCAACTGGTGCTGATGTTGTTCCACCACCGATTCGTTCTTTTTGAAACCTTTTAGACAGTTGTAATATAAAATATCGAAACTTATAGTATTTTCCATTTCAAATCAATTTAATCAAAATATTATAATACTCCAATACCATTTAGTAATAATGATATTGCTGCTATTGTTGTTATCGTTGTTGTTGTTGTGTTGATGTTACTTAGGTATATAAACGGGTTATTTTTATGTTTTTTTTTCTTTTCAGAAACCAATGTGATACAAACGCATTGATTACATAGTAAAATCCATTAATAATTCATTTATTTATTCGTTAATATTGTAGTAGGTAGGTAATACTATTGATGCTATATTTGTCATTATTAATCATATCATTTGTTAACAAGCATTTTTTTTATATTAGGTTCAGCAAATACATATTATAGTGAAAAATATTAGAGACTGAGACTTGTATTACATGTAATAAATTTGTGGTTAAAAAAGAATACAACAATTTGTCTCAAAATCGTTTTCTTTTATCATTTATTTTCTCATTTTCTCGTTTCAAAAAATGCTCACTTACATCCCGCAGATACCGCACGATATTTGATATTGTTGTTTGAACTTTCTCATTTCAGCTATGATGAAACACTTACTACATCTAGTATAGATTTCTTATATATAAATATTATTTTTTTTTGAAATAGCACTTAGGTACTGAAAATTCCCAAATAACCTTCATGAAGTTCTGATATGTTATCTAAATATATATTTAATAAAATATTATTTTTTGATTTCATAATTCATTTCATAATTATTTATTAATATAGTACGTTAAAAACAGAATTAGTTTATGTTTTTTATACAGACTGATGAATTGTTGATTGTTAGTTTGTATTTTTAAAATAAACATAAATAAAAAAATATGATACGAACGACTTCTTTTAAAGCTTGAAAATGTATTTAAAACAACTGTTGATAACATTTTTGATATTCATGTAGTTATTTAATATTAAATGTTTTAATTTAACGATAAAATACCCATTATTTAAAATGTATGAGACAGTAACTAGGGTTCATCTTACAATAACAGAAATTATTCTACATAAGAATACGATTTTAAAACCAAATACTAAAAATAATGAAACCATGCTAAGCCATTTTCTCAAGAGACCTCGCTCATAAATATAACTGGGTATTTTCAAGGATCGCAAATAATAGAAACAAAGATACGAGAGCACTACTGAGATACAATGAAATATAATAATATGTGTATTGTCTATATTATTATATATCCGTTTTTTAATTAAATAATTTTTCCGGTATAAGTTTGAACACTGAAATCATTTTAATTAACCACATAATATAATATATATATTTGTTTGGTTGTAAGATTAAACATATATACTTAATGAATATAGTACAATAACGTATTTTTGTTTTTAGTTGTGACAATGTATTTTATAAAATAATGACATTTTCTATAGCATAAAAACGAATGTACGTATTAATTATTGTATAATTAAAAAAAAATATTTTTTCAGTACTTATTTTGAATTAGTTACCTGCGTTGGTAACTAAGGTAAACGGTCCAGTGGTGAAAACATTTTGTACTTAATAATCTAAATGTGCTGACTAAATATTCGTCTCATTAAGGTGTACATTTAATTTGTGATATTGAAATTGTATGACAAATAGTTGACTGTGATTACGATAAGCGATGGTTTCATAAATTATTGTACTTAATACCAATAAGTATATGGTTAACTTTTATGCTAAATGGTTGGCAGCTTTGAATACAAATAACTATAAGCAAATGTAGATATTCTTTGATACAGATAGTTATATTAAAATATATTAAATCTTATATATCAATGAAGTTCACAAGTTATTTGATTGAACAGATGAAAATATGGAAATAAATGTAAAATTATAAAAGACAAATTACATTTTGTATTTGTAAAAGGTATGTTAAAATGTAATTTAATAAGATTTTAGGTTTAAGGAATATATTTTACACATCTAAAATAAATACTTTTATAGTAGAGATTTTACCTAATTATAAAAATACTGCACAGAAAAAATATCAAATTACTATCACTGTCTTGACCACGGTTAAATGTTACCTATTGACAATAATACTTTTTTATAAGCTGATTAATTTATTTTATTCTGAAAATGTATATTAGTTCGGTCGTTATTGTTTCTAATATCATTTTAAGACAATTAGTTGAAAACTAAATGAAAAAGTTCAATATGCAAGAAGTCAAATGTTGATTATATTATGTGAGTCAAAATACATTTTAATAAATAATAAAAAAAAACATCATCAATACAAATTTAAAAAAAGCAATTAAGTTTTTAATTAATTATATATAAATCTACAGTAATAAGAAAGTTAAAACAAAAAGAAAAACTTAAAATGCTTTTCTCCATAGTCTAATATTATATAAATAATGTTGAGATTATGTTTGAAATCGTTGCGTTCAGATGTATATAGTATATAATATTAACAGATGTGATCTTGTAAAATAGTATATAATATTAACAGATGCGATCTTGTAAAATACAACACATAATGTTGGGTTGCATGAAAAATTAATTAATTTAATGGTCCAATAAAATGTAATGGACCGATTATACAACTAAATCATGTTTAAGGGACCATTAGCTCATTATTGATTCAATAAATGTTTAGTGATTGTTCACGCAATCCAGTAATAATATTATAAAATATATTAAATTGTAGCAATTGACCAGTTTATGAAATTGTTTTTATACTTTAGTGCCAATACACACACGGACGGTGCTATATTGCCTATACGATGCGCCGTTTTATAATTAATCCAACTATGTGTGCAATAATATTATTATTACGATTAAAAAAAAAATTATCACACGAACATGAACAAGGTATATCATACATATTTTTGTATGCGGAAACCGTACTCGATAAATGCAATGTAAAATAATTCAATTTATATTCTTGTAAATTATTTTATTTTCGAACCTTATTTTATTATAGTCAAATAAATATACAGATATAAGACGTAGGTACTCCAACAGATCTAATAAACGAATTCATTTGTAAGAAGAAATACAAAATATATTCTAATTAAATCAAGTATACGTTTTTTTTAGTGCGTGTTAAGGTTTACATTTTTCTTCTTTGTATGAACATGACTAAAATATTTTAACGTAACTGTAGTCACGTGGGTTTTGGAAATTATCCAAAAATAGTAATACGGCTGAGTGCGATGGTTTGAAAAATCTTTGCCAATAGATTCGTCCGGGTGACAGTAATAATAAATACCGACAACTGGCTGTGATGAATAGGACAACTTGTTGACGAACAAATAGCTTATGATGTGGTTTTACAAAGTACGTGTTAAACACTAAAAAAACACTATTTTTAACACTTTTCTTAAGTTTGGTTAGGTTATTACAGCTATTATCGCGAAAAAAAATAAATCCCACGACTTTTCGTTACTATCCGTTTCTGTCACATAATGAACGCCATGTTTTTTTGGAAAATCGCTCACAAGTTTAGTTTTAACAGTGAATTTATTGAAAGAAAAACTATAATAGTTTTTAAAAATCCGTGAAACGTTCCGATCGGACTATGCTTTACGTATAATGCCAGCTTATAAAACACGACGTGTGAACTTTTAAAGTAAGTTAGAACCTAACCTATGATACAACTGGCAACATGAACCGTTGTAAATGAAACGCAACCAATCATCCGATGGGCGATGTAGATGACTAGTAGAGTATTATATTAAACATGTTCGTTGTATTAGTAATTTACGTATTTAAATTATCGTTGGAAAAATATTAATTTTTTTACGAATATATTTTATCAGTTAATTTGTTAATATTATATTTTATTGTGTATTAATTAATTTTGCTTACCCGGTGGTGATTTTTTTCCTTCGTCGACGACGTCCACATCTTTCAATATCGGCATTAGTTCCGAGTCACCGTCCATGCCCAACCAGTTCTCGGCGTTGTGGATGTTTATCAAATCGTGAATCAGTTGCTCGTCTGACTTGCCGATAACGCCACCACGGCCTTTTTCTGGCCCGAACACCACGTGATTGTACAGTGGGTCGTTCTTCACGGGAAAGCCTGCGTATAACGGGTTAATACACAATATTATAATATTTAAAGGATTGCAAACGGTCCATTTCCAAGGAGCAACATAATATGAAGAGCGCGAGCCGTGTGTTCAACACCTATCGTGTATATCGTTTAACATTCGAAACACAATTAATTTTACTTAAGACTCAATCCTTAAATTGATTTGAATTATGTCCATATAGGTAACACATTTTCTAATCTGTTTAATTTCAAGATGTTGTATAATGAAGTTTAAGAGAGGTTAAATGTTAAAATACTCCAAAAAATGGAAATCTCAGGTGAACTATTATCGATAATTTCGGATCTGTTTTCAAAAATGTTATCGCTTTACTATAAATTGATGGATATGATAGAGAAATTATGAACTGTTTTGGTACAGAATAATTATTACCATTCGCGAGTAGGTATGGGTGGGCCATTTAAACCAAACATGAAAAATTCGCAATAATTTATGACAATTTCAAGTATCTATTTTTTTGGTTTTTGTATCTACAAAAAAATAAGAAAAATCAATATTTTCAAAAACTAGTTTTTCATAAAATTTCATGTTTTTTCAAATTTTGAATTCTGAACACAGTGATGAATCATAAATGTAATAATTTTACAATGATGTTTTTTTTCACAAGTAGTCGAAAAAATGATCGATTTTCAACTTTGGGAGTAGTAGGAAATTAAATAAAGTGTGTTCAATATTTCCAGTATTTTTAAAAAGCGCCGAGAGAAACAAAATAATTGAACCAAGAAACGGCACGACGACCCGGCGGTGTCACTTAGTCGACGAACGACTGTTGTGAATATTTCTCTGGCTCTTTGGCGGAAATAGTGTTTTGAATATAATATGATTGTTACAGTATGTACATATCATTACAGTTATTTAAGATTACAAACGTTTTACCTAAGTATTGAAGATGTACCCTGATCTGGTGCATGCGTCCCGAATGTGGAAAGCACAATACCACACTGATGTTGGTCTTCTCGTTGTAGCCCACTAATTGGAATGTCGTCGAACAGTTTTTGCCCTTGTTGGATACCTTGCACACGCCTATCTTGTAGCTGACCACTTCGATGGGATGATTGCACTCGATTGTTTGCCTATATTGCATAAGAAGACGAGTATATTATAGTATAATTAATATATTATTATAAAGGATACATTACAGGATATAATATTATGATTGGAGTCGACCTGCTTATAATAATGATAACAATAATACATTTAAAAAAATTGAATTCCTATTGTGTACACAAGTCGTACGAGCAAGGGACAGTATCTTCATATGACATATACCTAACAATTTCAAATTTGATGTTTGAAAACAATTTAAAACAGTTAACTTTTGAAATTTTAGCTATATACTTAATTTAAACTTTTAACACACTTAGAATCTCCCCTAAAAATTAAAAATTAAAATAATTATTGGTACTTACCTATAATTAATTTATTTTATGTATTTAATTTTAAATTTATTATTTGAATACCTACTATGTTTTACATAGTGGGTTATTTAAAACAGGCATACATTATATAAATGAACATTTTAAAATGTGTTCAAAGATACTTATAATAGTGCCTTTTGTGTAATATTATAATTCTTAATTAATAATTTGTACAGGTATTTGCAAATTTAAAACTAAAGTAATACGTTTTATGATTAATAGCGTCTTCTTATAAAACTGAGTTGTTGTACTAAGATTTATAAATAAGTCTTATTTTAAAAATACAGTCACCCTGATCAAAGCATTAAACATTTTAAAAATGTGTATCTTGTTATTTAAAATCCTTTGACATTTTTTCCATAGAACCTTCTTTACTATCTTTACAAGACAAGGTTCTTTTTATAATAGAGTTCAACAATAATCTGCTTTTTTCCATCTATAATATAATATAATATAATACAGTGATTCTTATTCAAAGTATGGTTCGTAATTTTAAAATGTATTAGAAAATGAAATGAAAATTACAGAAAACACATTTATGCTATACCACATGATACCTATTTATGTTGGTATATATTGGTATGAATTGGTTGGCGATTCATTACTGCATTATTACAAACAGTTGATGCGACATAAGCATTGTTAACGAAATTGTAATTACAATATTATTACCACAAAAGCTTCGATCTGTGTCATATCAAACCAGTTTCCATGTGCGTGATTCCTTATATATTATTAATTAATGTCAGTGGTAGGTATACCGTATACAACATACAACTGCATCAGCGTGTTTACATGACAAAAATAATAATGACATAATTTAATATACTCACTCGGGAAATCTCCCCTCGACTCGGCACACGTACTGTTTGTTCACCTGTCTGTTGCGGATTTGTGCCTCCATGATGCGGGCGTACCGGGGCGTCCGGCCGAACATGAGCAGACCGCTGGTCAACCGGTCCAGACGGTGAATGGTCCTGAGATTCCTCAGGTTGTGCTCCTTGGCCAACACGAACACCACAGTGTTGTGCCGATAGCGACCGCACGGATGAACCTGCCGGATGACGTGACAATAATTTAGTTATCAATATTTATTATTGTGTAGGTATATTATACGCGAAGCAATGGTTAGTTTGAGTTAGAATACTCTAGAATTGGTACGATATTATAATGCACAAACTGCATCAGACCTAACTCTTTGCCCTCTTTTTTTTATCACATCTGCACGACCAGGCCAAGTATTTAATATTTTGGTCGTCCATAGTGTCGGCTACCGTCGGCCGGTAATGTGCTATAGCAATGTACAAATTCGCCATACATATTATTTGGTCGCGGTATAAATTAATTGTCGTACGGTATTTTAGGTTGATAACGATAAGTCGCAGACTTTTTCGTCGTGAGACGTGAATATTATGGTCCAAGAACAGCATGTGGGTGAAAATGTAATATACAACAATAATTATCATAATATAGGATTGTATTGCAATAGTAAATTAATGAACGATTTGGTGGATGGATGGAATAATGGATTATCATTTATTTTTAACTCTATTCACCCAAATATTTTGAAATATTGATGTATATATTTTAATATCGACATTTTCCAATTTTTACTTTTATATAGGTATTTCATGCTCTTGTGTATTTTTATTTTTATCTCATGCTATTTTATGTATTTATATGCAATAATAACAGAATGTGCAAAAATAAATAAAATACAGTTTTAAATATTATATCCTCCTTGTCGCCTCGTGTTATGAGACATATTAATACATCACTCACATTGTTCAGTGATTTTTCTAGACAAATATGAAAAACTAGAAATCCTCATCACTAGTGATAATTATTATTTTTTCCAGTGCAGTAAAATTTGAGTTTTGATATTGTAATGGCATGAAATTAGCTGTATTTAAATATAAAGTGTTTAGGATTACGGATATAAGCGAGCGACAAATGTTTTTAGTTTTAAAAAATTAAACAAATACACATTTTTTCTAGTTAATTTTTTTTCGTTACCCGACTTTTATGACACCCATGTTTATTTAATAATAGTAATATAGTATATTATTATACAGGCTATAACAATTAAAAACAATAATTAGGTAGGTATGTATTTGGTCCATTTCAGACAAACCATCTGAACCGTCTGTTACCGTTGTTTTAATAATAAATAGCAATTACAGTATGTATTATTCCCACGACACTCGACTGGACCAAAAATAAATCACCGCAGTTATAAGGTGGTTTTAGCGTATGTATATATTATGTAATTAGGTAAATTATATAAATCAAGTTACCGGAATGCTTGCGGGTTTGTTGACTACCACGATGTCGTCGTCCATGTGCACGATCGTGATTGGATCATTGGTCACCGGTACTTCATGTCTATAACATAAACACACACAAACATATGCGAGCGTGTGAGCGTATCGTTCGTTAAAATTTTTTCAACAGGGTAAAATATGCAAAAAGTCGTTCAAGATTTAAAACCGTTTTCATCCGTGTTGAAGAAATATTTTTATACAACCCTAAATAATATTATAATTCATTGTGAGATGGCCAATGAACAGCTAATGCGAGAGAATACTATACCCATACCGTCGCCGACCTTTAGTTGTGTATATTTGGGACAGCTAACCAAGCCTAATCCGAAGCCCCCATAATAATAACTGCATACTAAAATACCACTGCAGAGAAGAACACTAACACTTAATCCAACATCATCGATCACTGAGATGATTACAATTTATACATTTAAAAATGGTATGCTTAAAATAATATAATAATGGTTTAATTAATTTAGCATACATATTTTTAATACAATTAATAACGTCTAATATTATTGATTAATTCTGTAGATTTCGTATGTCTAATGTCTATCGTCTGTGTTTATCGAAAACTTTATACCTATTATTTGAATTTGTAAAACCACTATTGCTGTCGCAAAGATTATGGTTGAATTTTATCCTCTTAAGGGGATTTGAAGCTGTTCTTGCTGTAGAAAACCTATTTTCAATCCAACGTAGGTACTGATCGATATATAATTACACGATAAGGATTTTGAAAACGGATTTCAATTTCTCGTCTTGTATTTTGTAGATTCTACTAGAAACAAACAAATATGGACTTAAATGTCTTTAATTTTCAAAATGTAAAAATGAACATTTTGTCATTTTTAACACCAAATTTTGAGATAAAAAAAAAAATAGGATACAAAATTAAAATTCATGCAAATATACGTCCAAATTCGTTTTAGTATTTGCATCAATAATATTCGGTATAATGGAATGAAAATGTATTCAATTTAACCAAAATATTGTCAATTCTCTCAACAGAACTCCTCACGAACTGTGGATTTCCCATATCCATTTCCAAATCGGCAATCACTATACTTAAAAGTTTATTATCAATAGCAATAGTTATAGTTATGTCTATTTTGAATTGATTTTCAATATTACGCAGAAAATATTGCCAGTAAACAAATTGTCAACACATCATGTAATTTTTTTTTCTGATACACCCGTTTTATTATTTTGGTGCTCTTAGTGGTATATAATTGCTGTGAAATTTCGGAAAATCTTAGGTAGAAAACGTCACAACATTTTCTTTTTTTTTTCGCGATGGAGGGTGGATGGGTGGGGGATGTTTCTTGACACAGCGTGTACGGTGTACCGAAAATGGCGCCTACATTGACAGTGATAAAGAGAAGAGATAAAAACCAAAACGCCATACGTACGCGAATACGACGTCATAATCGTAAACCCGAAAGCAAAGACATTTCGCGACAGTTCGAATTAACCGTCAAAATAATACCACGTGCGTATAATATAATAATAGGTGTACACGAGCAAAATTCGACACATCTCGGTGTGTTTGTTGGCGAGGGGTCGTACATTCTAGCCAAACCACTGGATCGGTCGCGTTTAAGAGTAACGCTGAACCGGCGTGAGTGATATTAAATGATACGTCTAGATAATAATGTGCAGACTAACAATGTGTTTTACAACGGGAAACCAACTAAAAACAATAATAAAATGCGGAATGAACGACGCCAGCCGTTTCTCGCAGGTTGTCAATGTTTTCCAAAAAGTAATCTGATTAACAGTTTATACAGAAAAATGGGTTGATTTCGTCTGAACACTCTTTAAACGGTTTAACAAATCTATGTATTTTAAAATATGGACCTTGAGTAAATAGTTCCAATAATCAAAATTTGAATGGATTCGTTATCAAAGAGAAAATAAATGGTGATGAACAACAAACATCGAAATCACTCAAAGTGCAAATAGCAAAAATTTTAATATTTGAATGTGTGCATTTTTTACTCCTCACTTTTTCCTGTCGACAAATATGTCAACGAAGCGAGATCGTCGTCCGACAACCACGTTTGTGGTTCGTACCACGTGGCAATCGAAATGGGGGATCTAAAGTCGTGAGCATGCGCCGATCGAAGATTGTTCTGCGTGCTATTTATTTTTTTATTGTAGTTTTTAAGTATCTGTTTGAAGGTGTAATGTGTGTGTGTGTGTGTGTGATTTTATTTTTTATTAAACTTTATAATATGTAGGACGTAGGTACATATTATATATAATATTATATAATGTAGTGTTTCATCGACTTTGTCCTCGGCATTTATTTTCTCGTATATCCACGCCTACGGCCTACCCGTTTCAATGGTACCCGCGACATAATGAAGACCAGTAATATTAAACTTTTCAAATATTTATATAAACTATCTCCTATATTATTATAAGTTGGCCGTCTTTAAATATTAATACCGCACGTGGGTGGTTAGAACGGTTTTAGTTTCTGTAATTCCCGTGTTTGGGAGAGAGAAAAAATGTACACATTTTAACAATCCTCTTTAATAATAAAGTCGGTACTATAATATACTATGATGATTTCCCATAGTCATATATTTTAGAAAACGTTAAAATAGTTACTGATGAGGAAAAGCGTGGTAAAACACCTTGTACATATTACAATATTATGTTCTATATGGGTATTGTTATTTTCAAGCAAGACCTGCGCAAATTTTATTTTCGAAAGGCACTCTTACGACAATAATAATTGGCAGATTTTTTTTTTTTAGGACAATTTTAACACGTGCGTAATACGTATATGTGACGCTCGTACAATAAAAAAATATAGCCGTTGTAATCAAGATCGCAGTAAGTACGTCAAGTTTAGAGATCGTCAGAAACAATACGCGAACGAATGTGTTTGAGTACATATACGCATGCACTCGGCCGTATCGGATAAATGCAGGCGGACTAGGTCGTTACTTTTGAACAGGAGAGCTTCATTTTTTTCATTTATGTATGTATTATAAACGTCAAGATACGCCGGGTGACAATATGAAATGATTAATTAAAATTGAATACAAAATCCACATAACAAAATATGTGCAACTGTAGCGCCGAACAAGACTTCGTCATCTTGTGTCCGACGTGAAACATTTTACGCAAGCTTGAGTCTTTGAAAACCGTTTAACGCACCAGCAGTGCTAGGATTGAAAAACAACTAGAAGGAGTACGAAAAATAGTAAAAAATATGTGTCGACCTTAATATTTAAATGTCCTATCGATTAAGATATAATTACGCATTACATAACTACCCCTTACGCATAAATATTTTTTAAAAAGAAGAGGGACGACGTCCACCCGCGTCCGCCCACAATATAAGCACTATACTCAACAGCATTGATTTAAAACGAATATACATTAATTTCAACAATATTGGACGGTATTTTAAACACATGGACAAGTACCGCCTACTATCTTATAAACGTATACAAACTTTTGATATAAACATATTATTATATCGTATTTTATTTTAAATTTAATTTTGTACATATTTATTTTTACGTCAAACTTGTTTTTATAATATGCAATAATACCGCGGTTGATGTTAAAAGCTTGCTTTTAATAAAAAAAAATTTAGTTTTACGTTATTTTATTACTTATTTAAATCACAACATTATTTATAAGGATTTCGCATTTTTCGATATTTAGAATTAAAACGTTATGCGAATTTTGCATTGATCGTTATTTATAACAATGACTTTTTGATTTCTTAACATTTAATGGACGGTATACCTGTATGGCCGCAAATGTCTTCGGCTTAGTGTCTTACTAACGCATAACACGGCAAATTTTACGTGCAGAAAAATCTGTTATTTTAATATTAGAGTGAATTGAGTACCTATTGACGTATATTCGAATTCAGAGAATAAAAATATTTAGGGCAATTTGAAATGTTTTTTTTTATGTTTTAATTTTTAATCAAGTGATGGTAATTTTAAAATTGTATTTTTTTTTGTAAATGACTTAATATTCATATCAACAACAATATTTAATTGGAAATACTTTACCTAAATGCCTTAGGTAAAGACATGCATACAGTATATAGTGCTCACACTTTTCTAAAATATAAATTATTATTTACGTTGAAAAGTATTACCATAAACCAATATATATAAACGGAAAAAATGTATTTTATTTTTATAGTACAGAAATATAAAATTACTTTAATTATTTCACATTGCGTCATTTTTGTTTACTGATAGTATATAATAAAAATTATATTTTGCTAACTATTGTGTTTTGTTTTGCGGTATCTTACATCGATTTCCATTTAAATTACGTTAAATTAATTCAATCGATTTTTTGTCATGTGTAACGTTATTGTACAACATTTGCCCTGGGTGAAATTCGATAAAAGTCCTCGTTCAGTGTTCTGATTTAAATGCGTTAAGTAGGTTAGGCCTATATAGATATAACCTCTGTGGTCTAACGAAAAAAAAACCGTCAATATTCTCTATAACAGTACGTCGTGTAGGGACACTGATAACATAAAATTGTAGTTTAGAAAATTATACCCGGTGAATATGCTCATAAGGATATTATGTGGACATTTGAACAATCCTTTTGATAAAAACTTCTGCACAGAAAAATACAAAACGCTCAACAGTCATGGTGGGTTTAGATGGGTGGATAGAGGCCATTTTTAAACGAGGCCAAGGACAAAACAATATTTTAGTGAGCACAGATATAAAATATTAACAATACATTATATTGTAATAATAATAAATTATTAAACAAATAATACTTTTGACCATATATTAATTTCTTAAATTTAATTTTAATCCTGTAAATTATTATATAATAAGTAATTCTAGTTTGTAATTTGTTATTTTAAATAATAACTTACGAAATAGAAGGTTTTTTTAAGAAGTGACGAAGCTATTAAAAAACAAATGTAAACCTATATACATGCTATAATATGTACAGCGGTTAGGTACACTTGATTTTTGTACTAATTTAAAAGGACTTGGAAATGTGGTTATGGTAAATACATTGATACCTACATAATAATATTATATGCATCGTAAGAGATGGTTTCTGTATTTTAAAATTGTAATAGCTATGCGCACGTCATTCGTTTGCCTCCCACAAAGCAGCGGCGCAATGGTCGAAAACAGAAACAAACCTTTCAGAATATCATAATATAATTTCAAAATTACTTTAAATTTCCGCTTTTAGATACCGGACCTATAGGGACGTTAATTATTAGACATCGTGCACGCACTTTATAAAGGTGGTGGGATCCTTTTTTTGTGTTGTTTTTGTTGCAGACCCATTTTCTGGTTAAGCATAATTATATAATATACACCATTTAAAGACTGTGCCGGTATAGGTATAGATTTTCGTGGTGGATTCGTCTTTTCCAAAAGGCTACGTGTGTATACAGAGTGATTCTCCAAACACGCTCATTGCTAACTCACGTTTTTTTCCTTTAACATTGGCTATTTTTGTCTCCTTTCTTTCATTGATTATGAATGTATTCAAATTATGATTTTTGGGACTTCTGAGTATATAATTAAGGACCATTGTATTATTTTAAAATACTCTGATCTCGGATATTCCATATAATATAAGAAATGCCCAATGTCAACTCTTTTTTTTCAAATGACATCACTCTATTTCTCTGTCAATTTTTAAGCCCATTTTTTTTTTCTGAACATTTTGAAATATCTAAATCGAAATTCAAACTAGCAGTTTTTGAGTTATTTAACTTTTAACACAACGTTTTTAACATAATGATCTCCTTAACAATTTACCATAAAACGTGTTGGCTTTCATTTAAAAAAAAGCAGTTTTTTTCGTCACAAGACACTTAAAATGGTGTAAAAAACAAAATAATTGAAATTACGGTCCTTCGATATACTTAAGAATACTAAAAATCGGAATTTTAATACATTCATAATTAATGGAAAAAAAGGAGACGAGCTTGCTTGGTAATCTCTCTGTATATAAATAATGTTATTATTCATCAACAACGCCGTTATTTAGGGTACTGATAAATGTCATAAGCACGCTGAAGGATGTGAAAAAAAATGTTACATACCTGTGTACAACGTTAGCCAGCAGATCGTTGTGTTTCAACTTGTACTGAGTGTCCACTTTTTGATAATTTACGGTCAACGAACCGGATTTAATGCAACGTTCCTGCGAATGAAAAAAAATCAATATAATAACAATAATAAATTGCGTACCGATTACGTTTTATGCGTGCGGGTATAAAACAAGTAATATCATGAAATTCACCTTATATTTTGGTGAAGAAAATACAACAAATTAGTTAAAGTTTTTTTTTTTTTTTTATCGAGTAATAATCTAAGCGGCTATTTCCACGACGACTAAAATGGTTGAATACCCAAGTATAAAAGGACACACCATTTCGGAAATTATATTATATTTTATTATAATTATTGTTTTTACAAAACATATTATTATTATAACACATAAACTATATTGTACAATTAAATTGTGTTTTCTATGATTATTGATTACATTTAACGACATCAAAACTCTATCAATAATCGTCACGGAAATGGGTGCTATATTATACCTATACTATGTTTTTTATAATATTATTAGCTGATCCCGTGCACTTCGTTACCCGTTAAATGTACAATATTTTAAATGACTCAAACTTTGTTCAATGCGTTGTTTAATATTCGGTGTATGATGTTCTAGATTTATCTTAACTTTTCTGAAGAAAAATTCTGATTCGCAGCAGTATATTATTAGGTAGGCAATATACCTGCGGTAGATCGTGGACGCCGTGCTGTTTGTACGTAAGTGTATGAATCAACTCTACAGTATCAAAGCTATACCAAGTTTGTCGTTTTTACTATGTATAACTTAAATAAAAAAAAGTAAAAAGTAAAAAAATAACCCTTTTCAAAATGTTTCTAAAAAAAATTTAAGCCTTTAAAAATAAAAAGTTAAATTTTGTAACCCTTTTGAAAAATTTAACCTTTTTAAAAAGTTAAAAGTAAAAAACAAACTAGTTTAACCCTTTTTAAATTAGCCCATCTTCTTCGCAGAGGTCTAATCTTCACACAAACATTCATTTATATCTATACTAATATATATATATTAAAAAATTATCACTTCCCCAGGCTTCTATTAATTTGTTGTAACGTGGTGTTATATAGCCTATAGCCTTCCTCGATGAATGGTCTATCCAACAAAAAATAATTTTTCAATTCGAACCAGTAGTTTCTGAGATTAGCGCGTTCAAATAAACAAACAAAGAAACTCTACAGCTTTATATATTCGTATAGATGATGGAAGATGAATACGATTATTTTTATAATTTATATCAGTACAACAGGTTTCTTCGTAAATTTCCATTCTAACGCATATTTGATTATTAGGCCATGTATTTACAATTTATAATTGGTTTTACAGATTATACATATTAGATTTGCAATGGGCCCGAGTAAGCGAAGGCATTAAGACAAGAATTAGTTTCTTTAGGTTTTTTCTTTTAATTTAAAAGTTTGAGTTGAAAAAATAATTGATTGTCAGATACACGAAATGTACATCGTAATAATGTTCGCGAAAAACAATTTACTGTAAAATGTGCAGTAAATGCAATAGGTGATGGTAAATAGTGGCGTTGGTGAAGCGGGTAATCGAGTTGTGGCTGCCCCTCAGCTTCAGTGATGGGTTAGTATTGGCCAATAGGTGATAAATGATAATTTAGTATTAACTATAAGTATTTTGGTAATAACTACTACAGGTAATTACATTCATGACAGCGCCTTTATCGGGTCAAAGTGCTGCGGGGTGGGTGAAATTTTAGACTAGGACGTAGCCTTTGAAAAATGTCAAGTTCGCCACGCCACTGTTGGTAAATATAATATAATATTATATAAGTAGGTACTCACGTATTCTTCAGCGGGATGCGCTCTGAACTCCCTGGCGAACACGTCCAGTATATTTTGATTTACCCATCTGCCCTTGGTGAACGTAGTGAATGTAAAATAGTATGGGTAAACTTTTCTCAAACCTAAACGACAGCGAAATAATGTGAGTACAATAATATGCGTTTCCTCGATCCATTTGGACTTTCTGACAGCCGCGGCACTGCACGTATATTATGATTTAATATAATTTTTTTCTCAGAACTATCATTATACTTTAGACCATATTTTCAGACACTTAGATTTACTGCCATAATCACCTACCTACTATTTAAAGAGTGTGGCCGTACAAAATTAATATATTCAAATGCGAACCACTCCTTTTTTACTGTGGATTGTTAAATAGTAGATTTTTTTCAAAAATGAAGTTAGCATATTGCCACAGGGTAGTCATTACGTCGCGTACAAAATTAAAGCATTTGAAAATATGGGTTTTAAGTAGATATTATGTAGTTAAACAATTACAAAAATAAATAAGATTTTGAATAGGTAGGTAGGTACATTTATTTTTAAAGAAAAAATATGGTTTCCGGTGCATCATTCTGTATATTATTATTATTTAGTATATTTACCGTTTTCAATATAGTACGACGTCTCGTTGTATCTTTCGTCGGTAAATCCGGGACGTTTCGCTTTCAGTGCTTTAGTTTCCAACTTGGCCTGCAAAACCAAGAAAAAATATTCACGTCGTACATTAATAATATCATAATATTCAGTGTTGGATAAATATAAAAACTTTGGTTGAATATTGCAAATATTTTCTTGTTTATAGGATATTTTCTATTGTGGTTGAATGAGAACATTAATAAGAATGTTTAATAAGAAGTTTTTCATATTTAAACTTCATTATTGCACACAAACAGTGAGACTATCACGATAATCCGAAATGTATATATAAATATTATATAAGGAGGTGTTACCATTGGGTTAGGATTCACGATATTCATGTTACTTTATTCTGTTTTTTTTCTCTATATCTAATTTGCTTGTTGTAATTATTATGTACGGATTGTAAATTGTCTTTCTTAATAAAAAAAAAAAAAATTAAATATTATATAACTTGTATACATGGTTCTTTAAAATATTTATTTAATTTCGTTGTATGAATTTATCGGCTCATCAGAACCAAATATTTTATACAATACACATTACGCAGATACCTTTTTGAATGATTAAATTCTTAGTTCAATATGCACCTTAAAAGTTTTAATAATTTTTGTCTTTTGTTTACGGTGTTTGTACTTGTAAGACAAATGTTTGGAGTCAGTAAAATATTTAAACGTTTAAGTATAATATACCTAAATACTATTTTTAAATATTTGTTTTTTTTTTTCGTTTATTATTTGCATAAAAAAAGGTTTCGTTAAAAGGTTAAATTTATGACTAAAATGTTCATACTAACTCAATATCTACTGTATATAATTAGATTTCATCGCTACGTATATACCTACAACAGAAGTACACTTATTTTTATATTAATCAACTAAAAAGTTCTTTATTCAACCTTTGTGAACCCGTCACGTCTTTTTCAATAGCCCTAAAACCGTTTCAAATACAATTCAAACATAATATACGACAAAATAATATTACGATGTTGTGGTTATTTAGGTTATACGGTCACATTTTCATTTCATCGTTGGATTTCGGTAGATAGGATACCTCTTTAGGTACGTAGTTTGTGAGTCACCTATATTTTAGTTATTCTAAATTTAATTCTCGTCTACGTGCAATGCCTGCGAAAGGGAAGTATAATACCTACCTATATTATTATGTACTACCTACTATAGGTACTCATACTTTGTCGGGGTAAAAAAAGGTCATATCATGGTAATCGATAAGCCCGGAACACTATATTATAATATAATATGAAATGGAAAATATTATAAATACACGTGTATAATATTATAGAAGAAATAGAAAATTGTATTCGATTTCAGTAAAATATCTATTCTAAGACCATACGAAAAAACGGTCATTTTTCCTGTTGATTATTACATAAGTATGTATGTATAATAATAATATATCGCTATAGTGTCATATATATTTTTTTCTCCGCTAAAATGAGTTGTAGGTACACGTCTTGTACATCACGCGTGGGAAATCTGCACAACGTAATATAATTTTACTATATTATAGTATTATGATTTAATCGTATCGAGAGAGCATAATACATTATATTATAATATTATGTACCTATTGTTTCAAACGCGACAAAAATTAAATGAAAAATGGTAAAATATGGTTGTACAATACATAAAAAAATCAAAACGAGAACCTTCATATCATATATTATTATATAGCTTATTTTCATTTTTCAATATCACGATACCACGACGTGGGTATATTTTCTAAACAGACTTATTTAGCTAAGCTACATTTTCGCGACGGAAATCGAACGATTCGAAGAACGCGTCATACCCGTTTATTAGGTAAATAATAGTATATGTAATATTTTTTAAGGTTTTATAGGAGCGCATTCATTAAATAAAAGCTGTACGTTCAATGGTTCAAATAATATATATACGCACGCAAAAATATTATAAAAGACAAAGGACATCCGACCAATCGCAAAAAAAAATAAAATAATAAAAATAAACATTTAAATTAACTTTCAAAAGAGCTTAGTGAATTCGTTAAGCGTATAATAATATAATAATGTCCATTGTTATCTCGGTATATACATTCAAGAAGTTTTAATAGCTCTCGCGGAGTTGGTTATTCGTTAAATAAAGAAAAGAGTTGTGGTTTATTTCCCTGTGGACTATTCACTGGTACCCAATGCTAATGCCGAAGAAGGTATACTGTTTATATAATTTGAAAGCGATAACGAACTCGTATAATCTAGGTTCATGATGATGTTAAATCCTGCGTAGGTACCAAATATTTCGTTGACGCGATGAGTTATTTTCTGTTTTTAAATAATATATTCTTCCATAAATCAAATTTGTGTGGAGATCGTATGGAAAACGTGTAAGCATTACGAGTAGGTATATTAAAATATAAAATATTATCACAACGTTTTTACACATTAACTCGAAAAGTGGTTAGTCTCCGTCGAGATAAAAATATGTTCGATTGAGAAGTGTAGTTGTAACAGCAGTAGGAATAGAATATATGTTTTTAGGCACACCCACTCTTATCAGCCTCAAGTCCTGTCTGGTGTCACACCATCGCTGCTTTGCTGGTCTCTAAGGTCAGGCCTAATATTATGATATCTTTCTATCTGCAGATGTCTAAAAAGCTATATCGATAAACATTGATCATATTTCGTGACAGATATAATACATGATACATATCTGCAGTCCGGCACATCTAGCGATCTTCGGTATTGCTAATGCCTACCGATATTCTGTTGAATGTTGCAGATTTAATAGAATATCGAAGTCATCATTAGCTTTGACTTCTGCATCCACCGTATTCGTTATGGTTTCTATACGTTCTTTTTGAGTCCAAACATTTGTCGTGCTATTTTTCTCTCAAATGCCACTTCTTTACTTTTAAATTTTTCTTCAGCTTTCGTTGAAGCAGGTTTATTTATTATGGTGCAATCGGTGTAATAATGATTTCCCATACGGTTGTTGTCTTTGAATTAAATATGGTCACAAACTCTCAACATTACGCGTTACGTCTATTTACTGATCCTAATCTTCTTTGAACTTCCGCCTGTACTCCATTGGTTTATCCAGTCCAACTCTAAGATACTTAAAAGTTTCCACCGTCTCAACTGTCATTTGTACAACTATAAATTACGTTCGGCTGTGTTCTCTACGAGATGATGTAAATATGTAATTAAAGTACAACATTAGAAATACTTCATGTCAAATGGAAATCTGAGCTATGTATTCAAAATATAAAATACTAAATGATATTAAAATTATAAAATTAAATAACAACAAGTAGGCTAAAAAAATAATAAGGGCCATTTTTTTCATACATCGATTCATGAAATTAATACATGTTTGTAATATATTCAATTAAATCACATTTAAAGATGAAAATGTGGAAGAATAATCGTTCCAACATGAAAATATAAATTATTATTGCTTTGATTTAAAAAATAATTATTGGTTGGCATATAACAACTATAACAGTTATTAATTTTTGGTTCGATATTTAAAAAATACAAAATAGGTAATATTTATTAAAATATATTAAAAATACAAACTACGGATAGGTACTAAGTTATTCAAAACCCAATCCAATATCATATTTTATGCATTAAAAATTCATTTGAAATACATTATAATAATTGAAAATGTTCTCAACTCTGGTTGTAAGATAGAATACAAGAATAACGTATGTATACGCAGTATAGGTACGCCAAGCGCCGTTATATACTCGTTTATGTTTAAGCGATTATGGTGGACACTGGGAGTGGGCATAGGAATGCATTGTTCTTTTCATAACTCATCCATATTTTTGTGTGGGGGAGGGGGGGGGGGGCTTTAACATAAAATTAATAAATTACAAAAAAAAAATAAGATTTTATGCAGCGAATCAGAAGGAATCTATTGTATTTTACATGGTCGATTGGCGTTTAGGTTAGTTTAATATTGTAGAATATTTATACCTATGTCATCTCTTGGCTCACTCTATATAGTAATAAAATGTATAATATTATTATTATATTATAGCTATTTACTTCCATATTCCACCAATATACCCATACAATATCATTGTTTCGCGTGTATTGTGATAAGAGTCTGAAATTAAATAACATAAAAGGACCTGGCAACAGAGTTTTAGACAATGTTATTATTTAGTACATTATACTTATTCAGTCACAGACTGTTGTTGTGTAATTACAAACATATAATATAGACACACTTCATTGAAATGTAATTCAAACCCACAGATGTCACTGTTGTTATAGTGCGATTGAGAAGATAAAACATTTATTATAAAACCAAAAGTTCATAACATTTTAGAGAAAATGATGTAATATCCGTTTTAGAAGGTTTATGAATATAATATTTAGTAGGTATTTATTTATTTTACAATTTAAGATATAATTAGAGTTACATTTTTTCACTTTTTTCAACAGTCAAATTGTACCTAACTATTTTTTGACTGGAAAAACGGTACGTCATTATAAATCTCCAAAATGTTATTCATCATAAATCGTGTAGGTAAGTTTTGTTTTTCCACTAAGACCCATTACAGAAAGATTAAGAACTGGATTCCGTTGTACGGTAGTATTGTGCAGTACATTTTTCAACCATTCGAAAATATTAAATAGGTAGATAGATATTTTTCCACCCGAAAGTACACTCTTCAACTCTTTTATCACTCGTGTACGTCGAAAAATGTATAACAATGTATATTCCTACAGAGTTTAATTATTGGCTATTGAATGGTAGTATGGCTTACATACGAACGAGGAGCCATACGATGGACTGTACTTAAAGCTCATAAAGTTGGACGAGCGAAAATTTGCAAAATAAATAAAACGAACCGTACAGAAACTGCAGACCGATGAACGACGTACTGTAGGAGGAAGTAGATCACACATAGAAAACAAAAATTGTACACAGGTACAGCACTACAACGGCCGTACAGATATGTGCAGTGTACCAAATAATAAAAATAAAATATGCTCAGTACGTGACTATTGTGGGATTTTTTTTCTTTATAATAAAAAAAAGACTGAGCAACGTACGATTTACAGCGGGTGAGTAATAAACGTGTTCGGATATCGTTTTTATTGTACCTACATGGGAAGCGGAGTAAACGATTTTGTGCTCCACGCGTTGATCCACCTTTTCGACCAAGAGCGTACGAGTGATTCGAAACTGGATAACTAGTAATTCGTAAGTACCTCACGTGCAAAAATCATTTTATTCACCACCGGGTCTACTCGATCGGTTAGAAGTTTATTTTATAAATCTTCGACACGTAACCATACATTGTCTGCTGAGCGTTTTCCTCGCTACAATTGAAATTGAAATTCAAGTCAAATAGTATTATCGCACTAAACAAACGAATATACGTAGAATAATGTTTGGTTGGAACAAATTTTTAATACATATGTTGATGATTTAAATAAAAAAATAAGTACATTGGATGACCTTATAATTGTATTATTGAATGTGCCGCTTATATCAAGTATGAAGAAATAACGTGTTAAAAGTTAACATTTATTATTTTTTAATATTTTTTCTTAGAATTTATAACTTATGGTTATCCAGTTATAATATATTAAGATAGTAGATATTAAGTTAATGGTAATTTCTAATATTATAACTTACAATCAATTAAAGGAATAGAACTATTTTATACGACTAAACTGTAAGAAATATAGTATTGTGAAATGCAATTCAATCAATTGTTAATGTAGTTGACAATTCAAAGAGCATTTTCATAGTTCTATTTGATCTGGAAATGGTTGTAATAATTTATTGTATCTAAAATAAATAAATAAAACTCATCTATATAGTAAAAAATAAACTGTTAGTTTGACCAGAAACTATTGTTCCTTTTATTTAACTATTATCTGAAAAGGATTTTGGACTTAACATGAGAACAGCGTTGAAGAAGTGTTATTGATTATATTCTGCAGTAAACAATAAACTTGTTTTACAGTACCTACTAATGTGTATCAAAAACATTTCCCCTCCATAACTCTTTTGGAAATTAGTTGGTCAATTCTTATACGTATAACATAAATAATGTTGTTTATATAAAAATTTATATATTTTAACATACGCTGTAAAATTAATCTGTGGTGTATTCGTGAAATGTTTTTTAAAAATGTTTAAAAAATTTGATACAATTTCAAATACCGTTTAGATTTGGAAGTATTTTACAGTGATGAAAGTTTTTAATTTCAATTTATTTTATGAAAAAAATAACAGAAAATGTGGTTTAAAAATGAAAATAGTATTGAATTTAATATTATCTGAGCAAACATAGTAAATCTTGATTCTTGACCATGTTTTGATCACAATATATGCACTTGTTTTATCAGAATCTACTTTTAAATTTAACCATTTGCTTATCATTTATTTCCTATATAATGGTACCTATCGGTTTAAAAGCAAACAACTTAATAAAAATATAACAGTAAATATTATACTTGTTATATAAGTGGTAAATCTTGTGATCGTACCTAAGATTTGAATTCCCTCGATATAATTAAATTATTTCCACTTTTGCTTGGCAATATAGAAAATACAGTTTCCACTTAATAATACGATTAAGTAAATAACATTTAATACGATATAAACACAACTATAATAATATAATATGACAGGGTTTTACAATAAATTCATCTTAGTTATATATTATGAGAGTCTGCTTTTTACCTGTTCCTTTTGTATGTTGGACGTTGATAATAATTAATAAACTAATATGACTTATAACATAATATAATTATAACGTTGCTATAATAATAATTATTTTAGTTTTAATACGGTAACACGAGCATCCGATACAGTGATCAAACATATAATATTACATAACATAATGTGTTTATAATGTAATTTTTTTAATTTTTTAAATTAGTATATTATTCATAGAATGAAAAACTAAACTGTTTGTTGGGACTCGGTTAACTACCAGAGCGCGCCGGTTATTCCGATTTTAAAATGATCCGGTTCCGTGACACGCATGCGCAGCCCAGTGCCGGCCAACGGCCGGTTTTTCGTCGTCAATTCGTTTTTTCACGGACTCTACACGTCATGCGCTACAGGAAGAAGGCGTCCGTAGTGCCGTTGTTTTTTTGTTTTTAAATCGTCACGTGTTTTACGAGTATTGTCGCCATTGCGCGGTATGACATATTAGTCAAGTTTATATTGTCTATCGTTGTATGTAGTTGACGTACCACATACGAGAGTCGTTTTTTTCTCCTCAATAAGTGCGATCGCTGGTTCGTTGTGCCGTATCGTCGCGTTCGTTGTGCTGTAGCGTCGCGTTGATGTGCCGCCTTATAGGTTCTTACACGCTCGAATAAACGACATTCGCGTTGTAAGAACTTTCGATCGTATTCTCGCTCTCACATTCTACATGCTCGAACAGTAAAATTGGTGTTCGCATTATAGAAAGGGGTGAGTGATCGCAAGTTATCCTCATTAATTTCAATTCACGTGTGCGATGTTAGTCGCACTGGGTCAGTAGTGTCGCCGTCGTAGATCGTCACGTTCCCCAGTCTTCCGGTGCAGATACATCGACCCCGACCAGTACAGGACAGCAACCGACCGGTACCCAGGTCAGACGTATCATACCTTATTATTGTAATAGTTTGATAACCCAATATCACGTTCCGTGATTAATTATTATTATTTTATGTTGTTATGCGATGTGATAGGACTAACATAGCATTAAGTCTACGTTGTATTTTATTAATTATTATTCAAAGGGAGAGAAATAAATTATACAGTCCACTATCATTATATCCTTATTTATCTTATACTAAATTAGATAGCACCCAGCCTAATATAGTCGAGTTTTCACCCGAGTTCAAGTGAACCGGAATTCGCGACAAACATTTGGTCCTTCGGGCCGGATCGCTATCAATAAATTACTGTTAGAGTGTTAGTGTATTATTTTTGTAGGATATTATTATTTGTTTATCCTATTAGCATCCTTGTTATTTTTATTTTGTCTTGTTAGGTTGTTTTGCGTTGTTAGGTGGTTAGGTACTACATCATTTACAATGACGAGAAAAAATCAACAACAAATTAACAATGAACAAAAAAGGGTCGAGTTAACGCGCGCGCGTGCAGCACGAGACGTCGCGTTACGGTCAATTAATAAAATATTGAGCATTGCTAATGATGCCGTAATTAATTCCGAAAATCGTCCTACGTTAGAAGCTCGAATTATGTCGTTAGATCAACTTGTCATTACTTTCAATAATGAACAAAAACATATTCTGTCAGTATTTGCTGAGACCGACGAAGTAGACGAGTTTATACGAGTAGATGAGGATGTCACCGAAACAATGCAATCAATGTGTGATCAAATTAATGTGATAGTAGCAAAGTTAAAACCGAATAATTCGATAGCCACGCTGCGCAATAATAATAGGCAGACTTCTGTACAATCACTTGTCTTACCGAGAATAGAGATTCCTAAATTTGATGGAAATATCATTGAATGGTGTTCCTTCCGTGATATGTTTACTTCTTTGGTGCACGTCAACGAACATTACACGGACATTGAGCGTTTCCATTATCTGTTGTGCTATTTATTAGGTCCAGCGTTAACAATAGTAAAAGCAGTCCCACTTACAGCCGACAATTATTCTATTGCTTGGAACGCACTCAAAGATCGGTACGACAATAAACGCTTATTAGTTACTGCGCACATTGAAAAATTATTTGCATTTGCGCCGTTAACAAAGGAATCTCCGGCTTCACTTTCATTGCTCGTCAACACTTTTCGGGAAAATGTATCAGCTATACAAGCTCTTGGAGTTAGTGACTTTGCTGGTTTTTTACTATTCTACATCGGTTCACGGGTTATTGATCCCATGACACGACGATTATTCGAAGCTACTGTCGCTAAAAATCAAATACCTGACTTGAACTCATTATTAGATTTCGTATCACAACGATGTAACGTTTTGGAAAACGTTGGCAGTAGTTCTGGCATTAGTTATGTAGAAAACAATGAAAGGACCGTAGGGAAGACAACGACTAAGAAGATCCAGGGCAAGAAGTCCGAGAAGACATCGTTAGCCGCGGTCACCCCGGCCAAGACAAAAAAGTGTTTGTTTTGTGGACATCCTCATGCAATTTACAAGTGTTTTGGATTCCGAAAACAACCAGTTAGCAGTCGCCGTGATTTTGTCAATAAAAATCAATTATGTTTTGTTTGTTTGAACAGTGGACACATGAGCAATGCGTGTCCTACGTCTTTTACGTGCCGTATATGTTCGAGTAAACATAGTACATTACTACACTTGACAGATGATATTATAAAATCGAATACCGATAAGACAAATGACAACTCCGAACGAGCCACTACAAGTTGTAATGCAACACAGTTTTCGGGAGTTACACATACTGAAACCACTGTTTTGTTAGGAACTGTCGTAGTCAGGGTTCGTGACAATACAGGAGTTTTACAAGCAGTCAGGGCAGTGTTAGACAGTGGATCACAGGTGTCCGCAATGACAGTGGATTGTGTCAATCGGTTAGGTTTGACTCGAAGGAAGTGTCCTGTTGAGGTCATCGGACTTTCCCAACAACCGGTTACTACTGTCAAAGGCCAAACTAATTTTAATTTTGTTCCTGTACAAGCCGACGCTCCCGAATTTAAGGGAACCAACGTCATTGTCTTACCTCGAATTATGTCAACGATGCCTAACAGGGTTTTGCCAGCTGAGGTACGAGATCGTTATCGTCATCTTGTCTTTGCCGACCCTCAATTTGATCACCCTGCGCCAGTAGATATGTTGATTGGAGGAGACTTATATCCGTCCGTCATTCAATCTAGAGCTGACGTTATACACACCGAAGGCTTACCATCAGCGATGAATACACAATTAGGTTGGGTCATAATTGGTGCGTTACAGGATAACACACATACTCCGCTTACGTCTCTGTCAATTAGTACAACCCCTCCGATCGAAGAATTGATGCAGCGTTTTTGGACAGTAGAGGAACCCACAGAGTCAACAATGCCAACTACACAAGACAAGCAATGTGAAGACTGGTTTGTTAAAACCACGAAACGAGACGCCACCGGTCGATTTTATGTTGGTTTACCGTTTCGAAAAATAGTATGTTTCCCGGATACAGCTGACATCGGATGTCAAGATGAGAAATCGGTCGTTTTAGGGTCATCCAGAACTTCTGCTCTGAACCGATTGTATAATTTAGAACGTCGCCTTGAAAAGGATCCGGAATTATATACTGCCTACCGGGCCTTCATGGATGATTACAGATCGTTAGGACATATGAAGTTAGCGACCGAGCCAGGCAAATATTTTATACCTCACCATCCTGTAGTTAAACGGTGTAATGAAGAACTGAAGATTCGTGTGGTGTTTGATGCCTCAGCTAAGTCTTCATCCGGAGTCTCATTAAATGACTGCTTGGTGACTGGACCAAAGCTTCAGACAGAAATCGGTGATGTTTTGTTGCGCAGTCGACTACACAAATTTGTCTTTACAGCCGACATCACTAAAATGTACCGTCAAATATGTCTACATGAACCAGATAGAGTTTATCAACATATACTATGGCGCAATTCGCCTAGTGACGAGGTACAGGAGTATGAGTTGTGTACGGTCACATATGGCGTAAGTTCGGCTCCGTTTTTAGCGATTCGATGCCTACAACAGCTCAATATGGATGATGGACCTGAATTTCCACTCGTCCACGATGTCCTGTTAACTGATACATACGTGGATGATATTTTCGTTGGCGCTGACACTTTAGAGGACGTTTTAGCAGCAAAAATCCAAATCATCGACTTGTTAAATCGAGGTGGATTTAGCCTGAAAAAATGGGCTAGCAATTGTCCCGAGATTTTGAACACTATCGACATTGAAGACCGGGCTATGACACCATGGATAGAGCCAACTAGGGAACAGGCCGTCAAAGTTTTAGGAGTACATTGGGACCCTGTACTTGACACATTCGGCTATCATTCGACGATAAGTCAAGTTACTCCTACAAAACGGTCAGTATTATCAACTGTGGCTCGCTTTTATGATCCAATCGGCGCGTTGGGTCCGATGGTTTTCTGGGCCAAGTGTTTAATGCAGCGGCTATGGATGGAAAAATTAGATTGGGATGCACCACTTTCATCAGCTTTGACATCGTTGTGGCAAGGTTTCATCGATAAGCTGCCGGACTTAGCATGCTTGTCGTTACCACGACACATTGCAGTAGTCAACAGTCAAGATATACAATTACTAGGATTCGCTGACGCGTCTCAGGTTGGATATGCAGCAACAGTGTATTTGCGTGTGGTAGACCAGAGTGATAATGTCCGATTGTATTTCCTGGCATGTAAAACAAAGGTTGCACCACTGAAGTCATCATCAATGGATATGTCATTAACCATACCACGGCTAGAGCTCTGTGCCGCACTCTTGTTGTCACGTCTCTTGTCTCTACGTTTGAAAGTTTTACAGGGCAGAATCAAGATCACACGTGTCCGGGCATGGACAGATTCAACTATTGTTTTATCGTGGCTCACAGCTGAACAAAGGCTATTTAAAATCTTTGTCACAAACCGAGTATCGAAAATACGCAATCTCGTACCCCAGTGCGAATGGGCTCACGTCGGTACTGCAGATAATCCAGCCGACCCTGCATCGCGAGGACTGCTTCCAGATGCCTTGGTAGCATGTTCATCATTTCTACATGGACCGGAATTTCTCCAGTATCCGGAAGAGCAATGGCCGGTTGCCATCACATCGATTGTAGATCCTGCAGAGCTCCCTGATTTTAAACGCCCATCGAAAAATGTGCTGTTAGCTCAACAGGTTGATGATAGTTTGATTCAGCGGTTTTCTGTGTTGCGCAAGATGCAACGGGTGCTAGCATATTGTCTTCGATTTGTCGACAAGGCTCGACAACGTCCAGTCGTGAGTGGACCAATCATTTGGAAGGAGTACGAAAATGTTTTGACAAAGGTAGCGAGGTACACTCAAAGGTTATATTACGCAGAGTTGCACCACCAACTAGGAACTTCAAATTCCGTCATCACCCCGAGTTCCCTCGCTCAACTTGCACCTTTTGTCGATGCTCACGGTGTGATTAGAGTAGGCGGCCGTCTACAGCATTCGGACTTGAACATAGACGCCAAACACCCTATCTTGTTACCAAAGTCGTCTCACCTTGCTTACATCATTATTCAACACTACCATCAGAACACTTTACATGGTGGATCGCGTCTAGTGGCCTCACTAATTCAGCGACGTTTTTGGATCGTTTCCAGTCGAGCTGCGATACGGCAAGTTATATTTAAATGTACAGTGTGTGTCAGATACAAGGCTGCCGCTCCCCAACCAGTGATGGCAGATTTACCCTCAGCAAGAGTCCAACAATGTCGACCATTTACAAATGTCGGGATGGACTACGGAGGTCCATTCACGGTTAAAGAAAGTCAACGCCGTAATTCAAGGACTTATAAGGCGTATCTTGCGTTATTTATTTGTCTATCCACCAAGGCTGTCCACCTGGAGGTGGTAACGGATTTGTCAACGGAAGCCTTTATGGCTGCGCTGGATCGATTTGTAGCCCGTAGAGGAATTCCTGCACAGATCCACTCGGATTGTGGTACAAATTACATTGGAGCAGCAAGGCAGCTTAAGACATTATTTAAAGACGCAGCACTCCAAGAAGCTCTGCATGCACGAGTTCCGTGTCAGTGGCGATTTAACCCGCCTGCAGCTCCGCACTTTGGCGGTATTTGGGAAGCTGCTATCAAAAGTACAAAGTTACACCTAAAAAAGGTTGTAGGTAATCAGGTGCATACCTTAGAGGAATTGACGACATTGATTACACGGATCGAGGGTGTACTCAATTCTCGACCCTTGGTTGTCATGTCAAGCGATCCGAACGATTTGTCTGTGCTAACACCGGGACATTTTTTGATCGGACAACCGATCTTGGCAATTCCTGAACACGACATCAGTGACATTCCGCAGAATCGTCTCAAACGCTGGCAGTTAATTAAACAAGCCCTTCAATCATTTTGGAAACGGTGGAATCGGGAGTATTTGCACACGCTGCAGAGTAGACAGAAATGGTTCCATCAAAATCCCAGTCTCGGTGTCGGAGATATCGTCGTCATAAATTCACCTTCTCGACCTCCTTTGATGTGGCAAATTGGTCGGGTCATCGAGGTCCACCCTGGTGCTGACCAAGTGGTCCGTGTAGCCACTGTCAAGACAGCGGAAGGGATACTGAAACGTCCAGTGGTAAAGTTGGTTAAACTACCCACCGACAACGCTTAACTTACCTTCTTCCATTTGTTCCATCTTCCACCATCCCAAACATAAAATTTTCTTGCTGTGTATAATTATTTATGTATATATGCATTATTTTGTATTTGAATTGTCATAGGTTTATTTTTGTTTCTGTTTATTACTTAATAGTTGTACAATGATATGGTCTGACCGAGAAGTATCGGTTTTGAAAGTACCCTTTCAAAGCGGGGGAGGATGTTGGGACTCGGTTAACTACCAGAGCGCGCCGGTTATTCCGATTTTAAAATGATCCGGTTCCGTGACACGCATGCGCAGCCCAGTGCCGGCCAACGGCCGGTTTTTCGTCGTCAATTCGTTTTTTCACGGACTCTACACGTCATGCGCTACAGGAAGAAGGCGTCCGTAGTGCCGTTGTTTTTTTGTTTTTAAATCGTCACGTGTTTTACGAGTATTGTCGCCATTGCGCGGTATGACATATTAGTCAAGTTTATATTGTCTATCGTTGTATGTAGTTGACGTACCACATACGAGAGTCGTTTTTTTCTCCTCAATAAGTGCGATCGCTGGTTCGTTGTGCCGTATCGTCGCGTTCGTTGTGCTGTAGCGTCGCGTTGATGTGCCGCCTTATAGGTTCTTACACGCTCGAATAAACGACATTCGCGTTGTAAGAACTTTCGATCGTATTCTCGCTCTCACATTCTACATGCTCGAACAGTAAAATTGGTGTTCGCATTATAGAAAGGGGTGAGTGATCGCAAGTTATCCTCATTAATTTCAATTCACGTGTGCGATGTTAGTCGCACTGGGTCAGTAGTGTCGCCGTCGTAGATCGTCACGTTCCCCAGTCTTCCGGTGCAGATACATCGACCCCGACCAGTACAGGACAGCAACCGACCGGTACCCAGGTCAGACGTATCATACCTTATTATTGTAATAGTTTGATAACCCAATATCACGTTCCGTGATTAATTATTATTATTTTATGTTGTTATGCGATGTGATAGGACTAACATAGCATTAAGTCTACGTTGTATTTTATTAATTATTATTCAAAGGGAGAGAAATAAATTATACAGTCCACTATCATTATATCCTTATTTATCTTATACTAAATTAGATAGCACCCAGCCTAATATAGTCGAGTTTTCACCCGAGTTCAAGTGAACCGGAATTCGCGACAAACACTGTTAGTTCGTCAGTTTAAAATTAACAAAATTAATATTACGTCCAAATCTAATATACAAAGTAGGCGATACATTCTTTATTTAAATATATTTTTTAACTTCATGAATTTAAACGGGTAAGACAACGATATGTATATATGTGTGTTGCGAGGATGAATGTTAAAAATACAAAATGTAATACCATTTTCTAAAACTATATGACCGAAACTCCTTGGATGTCAGAACGCATTTACCGAACCTTCAGTAAAATTCGTAGCATTTCAATCCTCTGGGAGTTTGAAATGATAAGTGGAGTACACATGATAGGTTATTGTTTAGAGTTTTAGACGCTGACCTTTTTAAGACCGATTTATGGAGAAAATTGAAAAACTGTCAAACCGCTATTCTTATTTTGGCCGGCGCTTATATTTCATATTTCATATTTATTCGAACGTTTATATAGAGTTGTTGAGATTTTCATCAATGTATTTCTCGACTACAAGATTTAAGTTCATTGTTCTAATCACATTTTATATTCGTTATAGATCGGTGGTTCTCGAACTTGGTTCCGTGAGAGTAATCCACGGGATCAACGGACATATCTGAATTGAATTAAAATCAAATAATATTTGGCTTATCATGTTTATTTTATTAATAATAACCAGAATTCTTTGTTACGTAGTCGAATACGATGTACGATGCGGATTGGTAGAATGTTATCTATAATATAAAATTGTCTACGATATAGCAACTACTTTATGTAGTTTATGATTTTATTATAATAAGAAACAAATTAATAAACAAATCACGCATGCACCAATTTTCATGAATTATGTATATTTTATGAAAATTCCTAATTTTTGGGGCTTTGTAAAATTTTCTTAGCAACATAAGGGTTCCTTAGACAAAAAATTAAAATTTATAAAAATATAAATAGAAAATATTCCTTATTTTCAAAAATGTTGTTTGTAATAACTCAAAATTATGTAAGAATAATATTTTTAAAAATGTCAATACTTTTTGATATGAATGAGTCAAGGAAATAGTATAAATCCTCGAATATGGACGAATTGCTTCGTATGTACCTATTAGTAAATGTGTAAATCGGGATCAACTAATTGGATTCAAAAGACGAATGAGCCCATATTAACCGTGGGTTCAATAATACGGTGGAAACTTCTGTATCTAAATAATTTATGCATATAAGCACCTAATTATTACTATAATTCGAATATCTTTGATTTTTTAAGTAATATAGTTCAATTTTTTGAATAATAATATAATTCTAAATTCTAATAAGCGAAAAGAGGAAAATATTAAATTATAACGACATGATTATTCTTTTAACAGTTATCGTCAGTTGATATTAGTTATTGATACTTTTTTTTAAAAACATTTTTTCCAATTTAAAACATATACTACAGAAAAATTAAAAAATGTGGTACCTAACAATATAATATATCATAATAGTATCAAAATTGATTTTGTTTTTAAAACGTACATGAAATTCAATTAAATTTAAATATTTCAATGAACTCTCTATCATAATGAACAATTAATTACCAAATCAGTATGTTTTTATTTAAACTAAATATACAACAATTTTAATTTTTTTTTATATTATAATAGTCTTTAAACCGCGATTTTCGTGTAGTTTTGAAAAATGTACGATTGATTAAATTAACTTAATCAACAATTAACATGCACGTTAAAAAAAAAAACAATTTAAAACAGAATTAAATGCCAATGGCGTTTATTTACAAAATTGTTTGAAAGGGTAAGTCATTAAAAAAAAATAATTACAGCACAAATGGTTTGTAATTTATTTCGTGCGCTTCGTTTTGAAAAGATGCCGGCTGTAGAAAACGTTTTGGGCTCAATCTTAGCTATTTATCAGTGTATTGTATCGTGGAGCGACGGGTTTTAAATTTAAATGTTTATTATCATTTTTTTTTTACAGTTTTCTCCTGCAATTACTTTACAGTAATATCATTGATTATAAATTATCAATGGTATTATTAAGCGATTCTAAGGATATTAAAATACACATTAACTACACGTTTAGAGTTTAGGGTATACGTCCAGTGTCCACCGTCCGACCACTTGGAAAATGATTATGATTTATTACAAGGTATATAATATAATATGAGTTTTATATTATATCTGATAAAAATGATTTATTGGCTCTTCAGTTCTTAATGGAATAAAAACAAAATGCGAAGTGGTGATAAAACACATATGTTGACGGACGATTGAGAAGTTCTAAGCAATCCATTTTACAGAAAATGGCATCATGTTTTTGACATCGAAAACACTGAAACTGTTTTCTACGATAAATTGTTTTCCTCGACTTCTTAATAATATGATGTACAAGTAGATAGTAGATTTTAGATGTTTGAAGAAAATTATTTAATGCTGTTGGAACGTTTTAACATTCGCTCATTCAATTTAGAATTGTTATATTATTGTCAAACGCGATAAACGTCGTAAAAATATAATCTCGCACAGTCCTACTGAAAAGTATTATTGTTTGTACGCATGCATTATATTATTATTATAAATTATATGCTTTTGGACTATCAACAATTACTGGGTCCAATAATCGTGCTTTACATTTTGATTATGTATTGACAGACGAGCGAATAATTATTAGGCGGGAAATGTCAAGTGGCCTGAGAAAAGTTCATATTAGTAACTATTGATACATATGGTAAGTCGTGTCGAATTTCATAGTGCACTCAGCAAGCAGTGTACGATTGGAAAAAATGTATCAGTGTAAATAACAATTAATCATAAAATATAGACATTTTGTTATTGCTCACAAAAGTTCCACTCACAGACATGGTACTGCAGCTGCTGCTTTTTGAATTTTGGAATAATATATTTAAAAAGTCTTTAGTGGTTACACAAAGAAGAACAACTCAAAATAAGAGTAATAATTGAAAAAATAGAAGTTTATACACCCATAGGACACTCCTCGAGTAGTACAAAAAATCTCATGAATTTAAAAATATGGTCTTTAAGTAGATATGTATAACAATTTCAAAACCAGATTTCGAATGACTGAATTATTGACGAATTCAAACGGGGTGAGCATGCTTGGTGAATCGCTCTGTATATTAATTAATTGATTGTCATTTGACTTGTATAGTACTATAGTAAAAGGGTATTGCTGTATACACAGTGAGTCGTTCATATAGGAGGTCGAGACAATTAATTAGTTTTACAATTTTAGAGAGAAAAACGAATAGATAAAACTTTATGAAAAAAAGTGATTTTTATCACAGTAAGTTGCATCGACGATGGTTTCTGAAGGAATTGGAGGTTTCCATATCATTATTTTTTTTCTTTGATAGTAAACGATAAAACCGTTATACGGCGGAGTGGTTAATAACGAATAAAGAACAATAATTATATCCGTATTATCATAACGTTGAATAACTATAAGAATGTCGACAAGAATAAACGTCTGCGAGTGACACACGAGTGAAATTATTAGACCCCTTAAAATGTAGTTACAATAGAGACTAGAATGTACACTATAAAGTATAAAGTTTCTATGAAAAAAATAACTGATAACATTTGGTTTTTTCTTTTTTATTCCAAAAATGGAATTATACATTTTTATAAAACTATATATTTATAATATTCAATAGTATAGTTATTTAATTACAAATAGTCAAAGTTAAAGTCACGAAATTTGAATTACCACTTACACATTCAATTTAAAACAATAATAATTATAAATCATAACATATAACCGAAGTCTAAGATCATGTTTCCGAAATATTCCAAAACTATAAGATTATGTAAAATATAAAATTGGTACCTAATAAAAATATATTGTTTTTATTTAAAAGTCAAAAGTCTTTGATCTCTAAATGCTATTTATTATTCTAAAAGGAATAAAACTTTGTAAAACGACTAATATTTATGAAATTATATAGATGACTTCCCCAGAGTTGTTTTTTTTCCATCTATATGTTTCAACAAAAACACATAAATATCGCAGGTATATACTACCCCGATTTGTGTTATTTGCAGTACAAATTTCAGGACTCCATAATATCCAAGACTTGTAAAAGATTTGCCTCAACTAATAAACAGTCGTTTGTTATTGCAATCATCAGAAATCAAGATCAAAAATAAATTAAACAAACTAAAAGCGAATAATAATATAATATAATGAAGGACCATTATTTTTAAACTCAAACTCAGACGACTCGTCGACCGTTATAGAACCCAAGTTATAGACTTATTGAAATTATTATACATCTGACTTTTTCATACGCGGAAATACCACTAAAATTGACTCAAGTGATATTCAAGTATACACTTCTCGTCATTAAAGTTTAAGGGTCCGTCAAAAAAAGCTTAATGTTAATTATGAAAATACCATTTCAAAGTAAAAATGTATTATATTTGCAATGGTTTTTTACTTTGATGCCTTTATATCTTTGAAAGAGGTGAAGCGCCGTTTTTATTCTACAGCCCAAGTTTACCTATTTTCACGGAAACACGCCCTACTTTTAATTAGGTATTTTTTTATTGTTGTACTACCCCTCCACATGGTACTCGTTTTTTGTTATCGGAAACGCGAGAAAATGTGGGAAACCGTATAATATATCATAGGTACAATAATATTATATTGTTTGTAGCACATAGATATAACCAATTATGAGCATAATATTCATATTATATTATATACAGTAGGTACCTATGTTGATTAAGTTTGAAGTCAGCACCTCATCTAATTCGAAATATAATGCAAGTATATTGTAATATTAGTTATTTTTTTCAAAATAATATGATTACTAACCCTCGTTGACCATCATACCTACAATGATCTAAAATATTTTTTGAAAAAGCGTTTAAAATGTCAACGAGTAGTGAGATATTTATTATACCTTACAATGGATTAGTATTTGTAAGTTATCAAAGTGTGAAAACCGTTCAAATTTATATTATTGTTCTGTGTTGTTTAAAATATAAGTTGCTTTCATTCATAAGAAATTCAACCGATATCAAAATTACCCTTTTTCGTGCCATAAATAAATAGTAATACCAACAGCAATATAGCTATAAATTATAAATTTTTTAATAAATGAAAAAATAGAGCCTTTTTGAATTTTTTTTAGATTGTGTCAAACGGAGGGTTATTTGTAAAATATTACATTAATTGCACTAGAAAAATGCACTAGAATATCTGCTTTAGCAATGTAGAATTATGTATACAGATTTATAAAATCGTTTCGTCCAAAATCCTGTCAATTAACCGACTGTTAAAAACTTGGTCTAATATTGTGCTATTTGACAAAATTCATAAATTTCACATTGGAATCTAAAATAAACTGCCCGAGTTGCGATTTCGTTGAATCGAGACGGTAAGAGTATAATATCATTATTATTAACGAATATTATTTGCACGTAATAAATAAATATATTATAACAATATTAGCGTTGCGCTACCCATAGTAATCAGTGAACTAGCTGTAATTAATCGAAATGGTTTCTGAATGGTGATAAAGTGTTAAACACTATAACGAAAACATAATTATTTTTCTTTAATTAGATTTTATGAAAACACATTTTATTCTAAAATAATTTAATTTGTATGTAAAACTTGTCATTTGTAGGAGATTACCCCCAGAGTAGGACCCTGCATCAATGTCGCGTCATATTACGTTCGCAACAAATTGAGTAAGTCGTTTCACATCATGGGCTTAAATTTCAATTTAACTTGCATTCAAGGAATATATTATATATAGTTTGACACGTTGTCAATGAAAAAGTAAAATAACAAAAACCTAAATTTATCTACCTGTGGTTAAGACGAACATAACACGCTTCCGTCAATAGTATACCATTACTCCTTTCCACCGCAAATTATACGATGGCCGACACCCGTGTCTACTAATTCAAATTGTTTACACATTATCTAATACCGACTGCCGTTAAAATTAATATTTAAATTGGGAAATGAATACAATAATAATAATAATAATAATTATTTTTTTTTTTATTGATCATTGAGCCCGGAAACTATGGCCATTAGCTGCTTGTTTGTTTGTAGGGGAAGATACTGTTGGTTGGTAAACACGTGTATGTAGTTTTGGCAGATTTTCAAATGGGCACCCGTAGGTATTTTCCATGCCCGGGGGGGGGGGGGGGTGGCGGCACTTGTTCTCCGGACACCGTGACTTGCCCGAAGAAAAATTCCATCCGTGAACCGAGGTTTGAACCAGCACCGGTGTGCGTCACAACCGACTCCTTAGCCCGCTCGGCCACTCCGTCCCCCACAATAATTATTGTATTATGCTGCAAAGTAGTTTAACGTGTGACGGACAAATAGAGAATACCAATTATGTTATGTAGTAAACCACGGCATTTATACTTTTTATAAAATATAGGAACACTAATACGCTGTCCATACATATACGATATTAGCAAATAGGTACTTTACAAATAATTAATATTTCATTGTTAACACGAGAAAACCTACCTTGTGCCAAATTTCTGATTTTGAAGTTTTGGTATCCCCGGATTCAGAAAGAAATAAGCTACTTTTGAATAAAATCTCCTATGTGCTATCTGCATCGTAGAATTAATGAAAAATCACAGATATATAGTACTTCTATACAAGATGCCCGACTTTATATTCTACTGTGTATGGGTTTTTGAAGCCAAGTAAGTTGGGCAATGTTTACAATCTGTTGTCAATATTATAGTATATAATAGATAGAAGATTGATAACATTGATATTTGTGAACATTGCCCAACCTATATTATGGCGATTGGGTTCAAGTATGGTCTCTGAGTCGGGCACCTAGTATTATAGTATATATATTTGTGTGAAAAATAATAAATAAATTCTTGTATGTGTATTACCTACAATAACATACAATAATAATCGTTTATGAAATAGCTCATTTGTAAATTTTTTATTTAAAACGTTTTTTCGTCTCCAAAAAAAGTGGGTTTTTGCACAATGGATGGTTTTTGGTGTCAACGACGATTTATATATAATTGTATTTCATTAGATTATTTTAGTAGAAGGCCGTGATGTCTTATTTTCTTTATTCATCGGTATACAATATAATAATATAATATAGGTAATAATTTTTGTGTTAATACCACTAGTATATATTTTAATAAAAATATATTTTGGTAAAACCTGAGATATAAGAGATATCGGCCGTTATACAACTTTGCGGAAAAGGCTAAGTTTATAAAATTTATAAAATTCCAGATACTATGCATTTAGTAGAAAAGTGAATTTTACCTTTATAAAACGATCATAATTCATCAGGTGAACAATAATGATTGTACGATTATTAACTATTATACATAATAGTAAATATGTAAAAAAAAGTAGCTCGGGGCTGTCTTCTACTTGTTATTAAGATATTGGTCTTAATTTTTTAAATTACTAGTTACTACTGCAGTGTATGGTTAACATTTCATCAGTTCATGGTTCCTATTGTGCGTCACACTGACACAACATAAGACAATTGAAATCACCACTGCTATAAAAATAATTGTGACGTAAACATTTGTCTGATTAAAATTCCGTGCCATTATTTATATAATAATCGTTCAAAGAAATCAAACGCTGACGAATAGAATAATCACGAGACTGAATCTTACTGAACATTTTACTTTCAAGTCAAGTGAAAATTGTAAAGAAAGCACAATGTTACTCACAACAGTATAAATATAAAAAAAAAATAATTATAATAATAATAATAATAATAATAATAATAAGAATAATAACAAAATACACCATCTACTGTATCGTTAAAAATAATAATATTATGCAGTACCCGTGATACCGATTGTTAAACGGAGACGGCCGGAAAAATTCAAACGCCTTTTACTCTATAATAATATATTATTATTCGTTGACAAAAGACTTACCTAGTGTATTGAAATTGATTTGAATTAAACAAAATTCCCTATATTAGGCATACATTTATTTTGTCGTGATTTGGTGACGAGTCGATCAAAAAATAGTACAATGATATTTATAATGACGTGGAGGAAAAAAGTTTTTTTTCAGAAATAACAATATAGTAATAATTGTGTTATAGACACATTGGATATGCGGTCGAAGTCGACGATTACAATGTGAGTAAAATAAAATATAAATTAGGAATATATTATAATTATAGTGTTACAATAGAGGTATTCTTACTTTTTTCAAATCCTTGCCCGAGTCGCTCCGGTCGTCTGCCAAGTATTTACGCTTGTTTGTAATGGGCTCTTCGTCGGTCTGGAAAAAAAAACAGATTATAAAATGAGACAGTAAAAAGAGACTCAAAGAAATATATATTATTTTTTCTGAAAGTCAGAGGTCCTTTCTGCGTGCACACGCACACGCTATAGATGTAAAAAATGCCCATTGAAATATAGTCACTCGACAAAACTCCGGTGTCTGACACTTGAACACTGCGACTTTGGTTCAAAATTATATTACTAGGTATTATTATTTTATTTTTATCATTCTTATTATTATACTTGCCAACATACCTCGATGACGAGTGAACCCTTTCCGTTTGCACATCGAGTATTCAATTATAATATTATGTTATATTTAATAATATATAAGGACGATAAAAAATCTCAAGGTGGTCATCGAATAAGAAATATTGATGATTGTAACCAATAGTAATTCGCCGGAATTCAAGCCGTATAGAATTTTCATATTTTAGTTTATGAAATAGGGGTTTCTCATATAAAATATAATTATGTTTTTTTTTTTCATTATAAGTCCATCATTAATCTTGTATTAATTAAGTTTTTTTTAAATAATATATTAAATTGTTATATAGACATTATAAGGTAACCTAACCCTAACCAGTTAACCTAACCCTCATATATATTATACATATTATATGCACTTAAGAATGTTACAATAATGAAATTATTCAGTGTAACTATGTGGGTGTTATATTATACTACAGAGTAAATATTTAGAAAAACAAAAGAGAAGAAAGCGCCAAATAATGACAAGAGGCCCTGTACCAAAAATATTTAAACTCTAATTCTTTTTAAATCCCGAGCGGAACGAGGAATGTATTGGTTTTAAAATGTGTTTTTTTTTCAGAGATCACGTTTCGGAGCAGAAAAATTGCTTCAATCTTATCATTGTAAGTGGTTTCTGGCAACAAATTTAATCTAGGAAGTTAAAAGTGGGAAAAAATCAGCTCTTTTCTTAATAATTGGAAAAATAAACGGGAATATATTTTACGCGACATCAATTTTTAAGGAAATTGATTTTGATTTTTTGTTAAAATTCCGAATGAAATAACCGCATGGACTTGAACCTTTAACATGATAAATATTAATTATAATGGGCACTGTGACATATTATTCAAAATATTTAGACTAATATTATGCTATAATCATACAACGAGCATGTTTACACCGTTCTACGGCAAACAGTATTGAGTTATAAGTTAAGAGCAATAATGTGTGATATAATATTATAATAATTAATGCTATACGTAGTTGATATATGCGATAATACCTATACTATATGTACTATACTTAAAAATACTATAAAAATTAATTCATCCAATACAATTGAAATAATAATAAAAATAATAATGAGAAGCAGAATCTGATCCTCTAATCTCCTTTACTTAGCATCGTTTTTCGTATACAATGATTTATCATTAAATTAAAATTCATCACATTCATTACAGTGACCTACTCAATGACAAGGTACACTTGAGACGTACAGTTGACTGCAATTCGAGTTTCCCGGTTTCTTATACAACAATATGTACTTCAGATTTTTATTTTTGGTTTCATTATAGTTAAACGTTTTAAATATTTGAAATAAAACATCCTTATAAATTAAATTGAATTCCTTGTTCAAATAATTCGTATACCTATATAGCAACTAGATTTATTTTGATATCACATCAAAATTATTAATTCTCGTTAAGTTGATAAAAAAAGAAAACTTTTTCATGAGTTTACCAAAAGATGAAAATTATGTTTTTTCCATTATTATACGCCATAAACAATATTTAGAAGAAAGAAAAGTCAACTTTTTGTGTGTCATAATAATTTCTTTAGAAATTATAAACTGTACATTCGCCATTTGGCATTTCAGTGAAGTCCCAGATTTATATTGGATAAAAACTTTACTGGCAAAATGTTGGATGTATAAAAATATTTTTATAAAAACATGTATTTTAAGATAAACAATTGTGAACAATATCGATAGCCTTAGAATGTAGTTGTTATTTGAAAATCTGTAAGTTTCCCTTTCATTATTCAAATCCGTTAATCTCGATCTCAAGTTTAGTTTACTAATTACTACAATTTTTTTAAAAGTTTTTGGCACAGCGAAATAATTTAATTAACCAAAGATAATGGCTGTAGACTGTATAGTAAAATAACTCAAAATAAAAATGCTTTGTAAAAATATAGGTATCGTGTGTAATGCAGTCGTTAAAAAAATTAAGGAAACATTAACGAAAATGTAAAATAAAAGTAGGTAGGTACCTACAAACAAAAAGCTTATAACACATAATGTAACTTTAATAAAAACAGACATCATACATGCGAGGCAAAAGTTTTAAATTGGATTTTATATTCGCATGAATAAATAAAAAACCAAAACAATGAGACGGTTTCGATTGTGTAATTATACTCATCATCTGCACTCATTTCGAATATTGTAAACGATAAACAATTTTTAGGTCGTAGGTACCTTTCATATTTTGTATATTTTATAGAAACACGAAACATATTATTCTTATTGCATTTCGTACCCGTAGGTAGGTACTAAAGAAACTACAATATTTTAAATAAATTGGAAATGTATCCGATGTAGCTCATTGCTCCCATTGGAACTTAATGAAACATAACTGCACAATAGCATTGTGTATTATATAGGTAAATGCATTTTTTATTTCGTTGTAAATATTATTATATGAAATAAGATTTTATGCATAGATAAGACGTATAATAATATAGTACAATAATATTATGTTTGTACTAAAAAAAAAAAATGATATTACAAACTTTTTATAATAACATCATTGTACTGCTTCTGTTCCAATCTGTAGATGTCTGATCAAGTTTCGTAAAATCACAAAATGTACAACATTATATTATTATAGTTTAGAGGTAGGTACCTACTATATCAATATCAGCTACCCATTGTAGTATGTGCGGTGGCTGTGTGATGCGATTGTTCGACTGTTAAAAGTATATTATTTCGTAATAATAATATGTTCCTTGAAGATTCGCGGGAAAGTTGATTTTTTTTACTCGCTTATCGATTTGACGCACATAACCGATTTGTGCTGCAAACGGAAAACGACAACATTGCCTACTTACAGGATGCAACTGCTGCATCGCTGGCCTATGTGTTATGTAAGTTTACAACTATAGCAGAAAACAAGGTCACGCATAATAATATCTATAATATCGGGCGATTCATTAGACACTTGTTATTTCAAAAGCTATGCTCAATTTTTTGAAAATATTGTTTTTACATAATTTAAAGTCGTTAAAAAAACATTTTTTTTTTTGTCTATTTTTATATCGTTATTTTTTTAATTTTGTTACTTTTTGTTGTAACAATGCGTGCATTTTTAATTCCTTATTCCAAAACAGAATATTTGTTACTGTACAAAAATCACATTTTGGACGAGTACCTATACTAGCTATGTAAGTTTATCTTAAAAAAAATTTGGGTAGTTTGAGACGTTATATTTGTTTTTAAAATTGTTATTATCTCACATTCTATTCGTCAACGTCTCCCACCGCGACGGTCTGCGCCCTTCTTTGTCGGTCGTATAATTTTATATATTAGATACATTAAAAGGGGTAGGTGGATCGCGCGAAATGAGTTTTAATGACTGGGCGACGTAGGTACATAAAACCTATGATAATTAATACGGATTTCATTCGAACTCGTGTACAAATGTCGTTAGGCCGGATACGAGGCCATAACAGGGCAGGTTTACTTCGGGTGGTTATGATAGGAGACGCCGTTAAAACTCTAACGAACAAAACTGCAGATACTTCGCCGTATATACTAATGAATATTATTATTGTCTATTATAGTTAGGAGGGACACCGCGCGTACCATTAATAAAATAATATTATATAATAATACAATATTACAGTGGCGCCGTTCCGTTCGTCAGTAAGTAATCACGCAACTATTATATTATACGCTTATAATTAGGGCTGAGGTTTTAATGACCTAAAAAATCATAAAAATAATACCATAAACAAGTATACTCAAATGTCTTAAATTTTTTGAGAAAAAAATTACATTGCATCAAAATTCCACCCCTACTCAAGCAAACCCGGTGGCTTATTTCGGGTACGTTTAGGCCACCTACACGTTTTTGCCATCATAACCGAAACATATATACGTATTGAAGGTTGAAGACTATTTGCTGTTAGTGACGGATTTGTAGTGAGCGACATGAGCCGTGTACAACTACAGGGTTATAGACGACAATTTACAGCTTCGACTTGTGGTTGCAATTTTTTTTTACAACTCGTATGCAGTAAGCATTATTGAGATCAGCAGGTAAATAATTAAATTGGATCATAAACGACAAATTCAACTGTAGTCGCCATCAAATGAAATTATAATATGTCGTGTGCAGTTAACGACTGCTTAAGTTTTAGTGTGTAACTTTTCGTGGGTACTTATTTTTGTCTAAAAGTAAGTAAAAATATAGGAAGTAATTGTTAAAGTATTGAAAAAAATTAAAATCAAATACGTTTTTAACTACCATGTAACTAATATTGTACAAGACAATGTTATTTCTGTAAGTTAAAATGCGTTATTAATTCATGGAAAAATATTGTAATTCTATATAATTGTTGTTCTAACAAGGTTAGTTAACTAGTTAGGTACCAACAACAATTTAAAGTTTTAAAACAATGTCAAAACCATGTGTATTGGCTCTTCTGAAAAGTTTAGATTATTTAGAAAATTCGTCACTTACAGCCAAACATAACGATTTAACCGTCAAATCATACTGTAGGTACCACACAATTTGAAAACCCACAAGTTAGACGACCAGCACCAGCAGTATCATTTAAATCAAGGCGTGTTTTGTACATTTTGTATTTTGTAGTTTGTACGCTACACGCAGCTAAAGTTAACGATCTCATTTCCAAAGTATATGTTAAACATAATTTATTTCTTCATTTTCATTTATTATGTTTTATTCATTTTTTTATATCCATATGATTAATAATAATATACCAGTCATAGTCCTAATTTTACAATTATATTATGATTTATGAATAAAGTATTTGAGTAAATGTATTTTAATTAAACATTTTTTTTTCACAACTTTCACAATTTATTATACTTACTCGGGTAATTTAAAAACATCCAATACCTGATATAGGCATGTTAATTTAAAGTATATTCAGCATAATATTAATTTTTTACCTAGCTACTTTATAGTTGTAGAAAAAAATTGGGTTATACGGTTTTAACTTCAAATAATACCTACCAATGATCTACGTAGTTAAAATTGATATTTGTAAAAAAAGAACTTCTCTGAGCAGTCCAGTTAAATCTAACACTGTCCAACAGTAATTCAGTTGAGTTTAGTTTCGGTCAAATCTCTGCTTGACTGGTTCAGACCGGAACGCATATATTATACAAACGGTAAACTAGACTTAGGGTGGCTCTGAAGTGGCTCTGTTGTCGTCAGCATAATATTTGTTTTCTAAATAATATATTTACGCACGTACGTACGATAATAATTTAACTGCTTTGACGTGTTTTAATCTAATTAAATGCTCAGTACGCTGAAGTGTAATATTATTATAGTTATTATTAATAATTAAATACACTTAAATATATTTTGCCATACCATAATCGTACAATAATGCTTTATGAATTTTGTTTTCAAACTACTGAAGTAAATAAAGTTTTCGTAGAATATTTTAGAGAATTGCTTCAAAACTGTATCAAAATCCAAACACTTTTTGCTATTGTTTTCAAGTAGTGTGTTTATAGTGTTTGAACATAAGGAATATATGGTGATTCAAAAAGTATGATCATCCCCATTTTTTCTTTTTCCTAATTTAAAAGTTCACTACCTAAAATACCATATTTTAAAATACTTAGATTTTTCTTACCAATTAAGTAGTATCTTGTGATGGACGATGGTACCTATTTGCATAATATTATTCTTAATAAAATTGAGAATTGACCTTTATACAGTAAATTGTTGTGTACAAAAGTTTTTTTTGAAAATATCGATATTTCTAACTCAAAATATGAACGAGTAGTTTCTAATTAATTGAAATCTATTCACTAAATATAATAGTCCTTAAAAATAGTTTAGAGAAATAATATTATAAAAATTATGTAAATTTGGAACTATTATCAATACTAGATAATGTAATCAGGCAATTTATTGTTCTTAAAATATGTTTATAGAATAATATTATTTACTGTAATATTTTCAAATGATAACAGGCACCATATCTTTTGAATCCTTAACATTAGTACAATAAGTTAAATAACTTTGAAATTACTTGTCCGAATTTCGAATTGGATCCATCAATAAGTAAATACAAGACCTTCCTACTTAAAAATGTACTGTTGAAAAGAATGATTCTCATGTGAAATAAAGAAAGTTCGTATCTCCAGGACATTCCTTAGTGGTGTAAAAAAACCATGTATTTCAGAATATTGTCATAAAATGTACTTCAAAGTTCCAAAAATCTATGCTTGAATAAATTCATTGTTAAAAGAAAAATGGTGGTGCTTGGTAATAGCCGAGTAGTATAATTATCATAAATTGGCTGTTTAAATTTAATTTCATGAAACCAACCGAGACTGCATATTATAATTTTTTTTTTTTTTTAAACTATTTTTGTCCAGCATCGTGTTTAGCATATTATTTGAATAATAATTCTCAAGACCGCCGATTTCACTTAGCATAATATTTCGCATAGAGTACTCATATTTTTTTTTGATTATCGTTTTTGTTTTTTTCAAGAAAACCAACTTTTCAAAGAAGACGAAAATAATATCATGATGAACACACCGGCCGAGACACGATACCTACCTACATAATACTATATCGTAGGTATAAATTGGTTTTGCGCGCGTATAATACACCGACCTTTAATAACTTATCGTGAACATTATTAAACGCCACCTACGTAACATCCGATACAGATATTATTATAGTGCCGATAATATAAGAAATACGCGTCAAAATATTTCGATTGCTCTCATCACTGAATATTTCCCAATCGATATCTTTCGAAATATTTTTACTAGTACCAGATAACCGAGCATAGCTCGGGATCAGTTTCTAAAAAAATATATATTTGTTTGCCAATGTTAAAACTTACATTTAATTAAGAAAATAATTGTCTTTATGAAAAAATAACGAAGTTTGTCCATGCTTCGCTTCCGAGATTAATCAACGAAATGTTGATATTGATTCTTTTTCTTATTTTCTTATTTTATTTTTTTTGGAAAATTTAAACGTCAGCCACTATTGTTATACAAGTGAAATGTCTGTAATGTATTATTATGTATATACATATCGGACTAATAGTTATGTGCTGAAGACAATGCAACCGCGAAAATTCTGAAACCGTACGAAATCTTTTGAAGTCCCGTCGATTTGATTTTCCCTGTGTGCTTAAGATGTACGCAATTCCGTTTTGGGTGTCTAAGTGTTGAAAATGGCAGTTTACCGTCTGCTTGTGTAGGTACTATCATTATTATTATTATCAGTATGATTATTATTATCATTATCATTACTATTATTTTTATTAGTGCCTGGGAAGTAGGTACTATATTACCACCGTTGAGTTCGTTCTATCGTCGGACCAGGGACTGGAACCTTACCAAAAGGAACCAGTTTTGGAACCGGAATCCTTGGAATCTTGGGAACCGAAACCTCACAAAAACCCTTATATAAATTAATTTTAATACCGGAACCTCGCCGGAACCATTATTTAAATTAAATTAAAAACCAAAACTTTACCGGAACCGATACTTTTATTTTACAAATTTATATAATATATATATTATAGCTAACATAGCATAATAAAATTATCTGGTATTGGTTACATGTTAATGATATTTATGATGTTCTGATTTATATTTTTCAGAAGCTGTGCGCTGTTTTTAACACTGGCTTTTGATAAAACTATACTTGGCTGAAAAATTGCAACAACAGTTTTTATCAGACTTAAAAAGTTCAAACGATCGGAGTATAAATATGTATATAAAATTATAGTCGTGTGTACATTTAAATTAAACTGAGACATAAATAATTTACAAAACTTATAATGTCTTGTTAAAATCATTGTTGTTTACTGTAATACAAATTGTGCAAATTATGATTATTAGAAATATTTCATTTCTGTGTGGATATTTGCATAAGTATACTAAATCCATAATAATGTTTATTTTATGAGCACAATGCACAGTTGATTTTATTAGTTATTTCCTCTTTTAACATATTATATATCATAAAACACTGTAAACTCGGTAAAGCTCAGTGTGGTCCCGGTACGATTAACAATGCAAATTTAAACGTTTTTTTGAAAAGTCAAATAGGAGAACATTATGAATTATGGTTAAAAAAAAATGTTTGAATATTATTTATTGAATACTTAATGAACAAATTTGTCGTATTTTCTGACGATTAACGCTGGTAAGTCGACTGCACTACGCGTTTTCTCAGCACCATGCTCCGTGTAGCTAATTATTGTACAAATATTAGGCTAAAAAATCCACTATTCAACTTGTAGCCGTCCAATCAATCAGTTTTAATATTCTTGACGGGAAAAAGTTTCGAATCATTAAGATTCGAGCTTAAATGTCAGAGGCCATTTTTCATAATATAAGTTGGTATTAGTTAATTAATCATTTTCCTTTGCCAAAAACATTTTATTTTACTGTAAATGAAACAAAGAATTAATGCATATTTATTTTTACAATTTTCTAATTTTAGTAAGGGGTATGATGTAGTTTTGTTTATAAAGTAACAAAAAAAAAAAAAAAAATAACTATAAAACATTAATTAAACCCTGAATTTGGGGCATAATTTTTAATGTCATCATCTTAATAAATTATATTTTCTAAAATGACTGTAAAAACTAATTTATGCAAACTGACGTTCATCATTTGGTGCTCCACCCAAATTGTTGTGATAACATAAAATAACACAAAGCTATTTGAAAAAATAATTTTTTAAACACGCGTGCAGATATTTGTTTTGAAGATTGCTGTTGTATGGTATCTATATACTATATCGGTATTATAAATGCATTATTTTTGTATTTGTTTCGTAATCATTGAAACAATAATAACTTCAAAGCCATTTATTCCTGAACTTGATTTTGACTTTTAAAAAAATTTACTATTATCGTTTTATTTATTTCGATATGTCATAAGCTCTTAAATCTAGACGACATATATTTTAATTGAAAATTGATCTTAATATCATATTCTGATACAGAAGCACTTAAAGTTTGTAAGGCGATATTTATACTTGTACACTACTAATATTATATATATTATACTATATTATAGTTTACTATGGTAACACAAAAAGTAAGCTGATATCCACACAGAATCGTTTTTAAAATGCATTAATATAATGGTTTTACAATTTAGTGTATAATCTTAGAATTATGTTAAAGGCTTCGTGGGTGACACACCCAGATCAGTACGGCTAGCTTATCTGACTCGATACAATTTTGTTTTATAATATTCATATTTTTTTTCTGATTGTTTGCTTAAAACTTCAACTAGGTATATATTATTATAAGCGCCTACTATGTACCTATTAAATTAAGATGTAGTGTTTATCACGCGTTTTTTAAATGGTGATGTGTCTTGGTTATTGGTCATATTATTAATTTTTCAAATAAAAATATAATACTCGTTATTGATTAGGTATATAAACTTAAGGATTAGGTGTAATTTTAGACTCAACAATTACACGGTACGTATGTGGAATTAAGTATGACCGCAGTGTTTCGATTTTCTTACTTGTACAGTTATAGTTATACGTTATAATAATGTATTTTTGATTTCCAAGTGTATATTCCACATATTTTAATATTATAATATTATATTTACATTTCATAATATATATTTTTTGTATCTCAGTTAATTTAACTTTCGAACGGTTTGTTTATGGTTCATAAAAGTCTACTGGGAAATGAAGTAAGTAAATTGTATATTCTTTTGGCTCGTCCCAAAATACCGAAGAACAGACAAAGAATAAAACTTAATTAAATCTGCAAACAAACGAATTCATTTCGGTCAAAACTACAAAAGCAGAAAAAACTAATTTTCATCGCAAGGTGTTTATTAATTTAATAGTTTAGTACTACTAAACCACGGTATAATATTATAGTATACAAGGACGAAGGCGTAAAATACGTTCACAATTTAGAATGATATTTATTTGTTTGAGATCACTATGCTAATTAAACCTAGGAACTCGATACTTCCCCTAAATTTTTCCCGAAGAGCTGTACAAGTCTCTTAAATATTTTACTGTCCATTACGCTGTCTTGTGAATTTGGAATAAATGTTCGATACAACACTCACACATACCATATAATCGAGTACAGTGAAAATATTATCATCGTTATTCTTGTCTTGAAATTTGTTGTATTTGTGAACGGAAGTGTAATTCTTGGTTTATGACATGCGTGGTTCCGTTCACGTATCAGTGATTAATTAAAATGTGTTATTAGTTAATTAGAAAAATACCCAAATATTTAATTAAATTGTGAATTAAATTAAATTTGTACATAATATAAGGTAACATAATATTATATCAAACTATATAGAGCCAAATACTTTTTATTCATTTATACTTATTTATTATTTGGATCAATATAATATAATTACTTTTTCTGAACGAATATTCTGCTTTTACGATAAAAATAATATGTTTCGTTCCTTTGATATTTCTTTATTTCATGCTTGTATTAAGTCTCGTGTATCGCTAACGAGTTTTAACAACTCTGCTTCTACAACATCATAATTCGCTGGCCATGCGATAATAATGACCCGTTGAAACAACACATCAAAAACGCTCATAATAATAATGACGTCTAATGCATCTTACACTAATTTTGACCGTTTTTAATTGTCATCTATTATAAAACTGATTAATTTTCGTTCTGTCATCTTTATTAATAATATACTAATTGTTATTGTTTTTTTTTTTTTTACATAAATAGGTTATAATATTATAAATAATTACAATTATACAACAGCGAGCGCATTACCTAGGGCCGTAGATAACTTGCATCAAAATCTACACAAGATATTATATATACTACATGTGAACATTTGTACCGATATTTTTTAAATGCATTTATAATTTGCGACATCTAACATAGGTAGCAGCAAATATTAATTTAATTTTCACCAAAATTCAAATCGATTATTCTTTCGATAGTACCTACGTAGATGCACGTTTCGATACTAATTAAGTATAAAATATTGAAATATAATTTTAGCATAGATATTAGATTCTGAGTAATTACTTCACTAATCTATTCACATTGTTCTACGGTACGTTAGTATTGCAATTAAAAATACCTAATAACAATAACATACCTATGAAAATCAGGGCTTGCAAACTTTATATTTGACCAAAAACGATTGGAATTTGTAAATGTTATAATAACGGAAAACTGTAATCAAAAATAATTAAATGCCACAAAACAAAACGTAACGATTAACAAAATATATAATATATCATTAAACAAAACTTAACGCAAAACGTAATTTATAGAAAATCATTAAACGAAGAATAACGCAAAACATATTTTATAGAATATCATTGAACGAAAAATAACGCAAAACGAAATAATTTAAAATCTATTTATTTAAAAGGTCTATTGGTTTCGTAGAAACATTTATTTCATGCAAAAAATCTAAGAATTTATATAATATTATAATTTTCCGTAACCGGGCCAATTACCTACCCGCATAAGTTATTATTTATAAATTTAATAGGTATTAACACTATTTTAAGTAACGATAAACGCAAAACTTGAATAACGTTTTAATTCTAAATAACGAAAAACGCAAAAGTTGTGTAACGTTTTAATTGTAAGTAACATAAAACGGAATTTTTTTTCAAATGCCCTGACGAAAAACACATATTGTAATATTATAAAATAATTTCCCAATAATAATATAGTAAATGTATTTTTTTTTATCAAAACATAATAAAATAATAATAGCTGTGTAATAACATTATTACAACGGATCAGATGTCAAACTTTGTAACGATTACTAGATAAGGCGTAGAAAATCCCGAACATTTATTTTTGACATTGATTTTTGGGTCTTAATGTCTTGATGTCCTACCGACGAAATAATCAAATACTTGACAATCGACTGCTTAAATACTCACTTTAGTGCAAATTTCAATCACTATTTTCGACTACCTACTACCATGCCGCTACAAAATACTTCTTAGGTACCATTATTTTGATGTAAAGAACGAATAATAGTCCGACTACCTGCGGTGGTGTGAATACCATATCTTTATTTTGGTGTAAATTACAAATCTCCCCTAGCTAGTTGGGTCGAGCATCACCTGTTGCGTAGGTATTTATAATAATACGATTCGTAAACACACGTCGCAGTGAAACGACGTGAACTTCGAATTTTCTGATTTCGTTAACATGTGCTATAATATATCATAATAATATAGAATATTGTTCGCGCGTTTGTGTGATCGACGATCGCGGATTTTAAGCCACGGACATAGGTAATCACTACACCAGGAGATATATAGTAACGCCACGGTATATACCTTGGTGTTGCTGCAGGGGGACATGATTAATTATTATATTAAATCCAGCGAAATCTGCAATGAGAGGCACCCCCCCCCCCCCCACTTATATCTGCGGCGCAGTGTATGGGTGGTGAAATTCCACGTAAACACTGTGCATAATAAATATATTATAATAATAATAATAATTTGATGTTTTGCACAGGATTGCTCCTTGTGGACCGCGGGGCGTTTCGTGTACAATGCACATACATATAGTACATTATAATATTATATGATGTTTAGATTATCACGGTCTGGTCCGGAGACGGAATAACGGCTGGTAATTCGGTCTTCAAAACTGTGATGATTCGAAAGGGTGAAGGCAAACACAAATAAACCCGTGTCTGTATACACACTGCAGCGAGGCAAGTTAAAATACAAATAATGCAATAATCAGTGAAACGATGGTGGTGCAGGCGTCGTAGGTATTGTGAATCGGGGGCGTAGGTAACTCGATGACGGGGAGGACGACTCGTCGAAATCGCCTCTACCCGTTCCACCGCAGTCGTCTGGCCTTATTAATTATATTATTTATCACGGAGAACAGTTGCAAAATGGCGAAATACACTTTTGCATTTCGGTCGTACAGTTTAAAAAAAAAAAAAACGTAAAAAAACGTAGGAAACAATATTCGTGGCACGCACAGCGGATGACTCACAGCTTTTTCGAGCAAAATATACATAATAATATGTAGGTACCTAACTCGTGTACCTAAATTGTGCTGTGAAAGAATGAAATAGAAATAGTTTTTCGTTCTTCACGCAAAACCAATATTTTTTTTTTTATGTTTTTGCCGAAAAAAATATGCTCACAGACGAATTGTCAGGCCTAGACGTTTCGCAGCAGTTCGTGTGCAGCGCGGCGGCGTGTCTGTCCCTAAATTTTTCCTTAATCAAAGCCATACGACGACTGAAATCAGTCGTATAAATATAGTTTTCGACGACAGACTGCAATTATTTACGTTGTCGTACACGAGGAAAATCGATTATTTATTTCCAGCCTTGCCATCTAACATTCCTTTAAAATTGTGTACAAGGGCGGACCCTGCAGGCGACCGAAAACTATAAGTAAGTACTTAATATTGTTTTATTATGTTTTCCAATACCTACTCAGCGTAATAAACATTTAATGACGTGTACATATTTGATTACAATAATATTATTATATCATGGTGGCCGGAGAATTTCCAACGGATTTATCGTAACGAAAATCAAAATAAATGCAGGTTCGTAAATCATTGCCCCGGTTGTTTTTATTTAACACTTTTAGTCCTAAATAATAATAATTATTATTATTTTGTGTTTCTCGGGTTCCTTGTGCGGTAGTATTATGTGTATTACCAATTAGGTGTACCTCGGTCTTCTGGTATATGAATTATATTATATTATATGGTTACGGTATCGTGCACGAGACCACTGCAGGACGTTATAGCGTACATAATATTATACAGTCAGACATTTTGTACTTAATAACCGTTTGGTACAATTCTACAAAATCAATATTTAACAGTACGAATTGAGGAGTATATTAAGTGTAATCCTACTAAGCGATAACTACGCCATCGTCAAATGTGAAAATTATTCACGTCAATTATTATTCGTCTGCCGCACAACTCTTGAGAGGACGTAATACGCCATTTGTTGTCTCCGTCTCACTGAAAGTGCTGAACATAGCAAATTTACGAGACGAGCGGTTCACGTTAGTTTAAAAATTACAGTTAATCGGATAGCATTTAACGGTAAGAACATTATTTGAATTCGTATGTCAGCTTTTTACGATAATTCAATTTTACGATGACTACAGCTCGGTAAAATATAGCGAATTTGTGCTTTTAGCTTAAAAGAGATAGATAATCATGTATAATTTTTATTGTTACATTTTCGTAAGTTAAAATGATTATTGAAAAATATTTTACGTTTGACTTTAATCTCAGCACTTTATTAGCGTGTACAAATGACTAGCAGACTGTCAGAGCATAGCGGAGAGACTATTATTACAGTCTACTAATAAAATAATAACTCTTTCAAACAAAAAAGAAATATTACTTTTAAGACTAAAGTAGTAACTTGTATTATGACTATTATGATATAATATTATTCTACTCAATAATAAATTATGAATTAAATAAAATACGTTTTATTATATTTTGAATAAATGAACCCCCCCCCCCCCCCCCCCCCGATATCTTTCCCGGATCTCTGCCTTTGAACATACGACTCACCATCTTTGCACTTAAACCCACGCGTCTATTCATTGTTATAGGTATTTTTAATAACTGAGGTTTAATATCCGCAATATAATGATAATATATTATAATATGTAAACGGGCACGTGGCGAGTACTGATACATATACAGTGTAATGGGATGGCGTGCAGTATGTATATACATATATAATATTATACATACGGGGTTATTTACCAAGCATAGTCAACACCATTTTTTCATTTAATAATGCAGTTATTCAAAATCGGATTTTCGGAACTATTAAAATATTGATATAAAGACTATATTCTTGAGATTTTTTTTTGTGCTATCAAAGGAGTGTTCTCTACTTTTCTGTGGTGATACAAAATTTTGTTTTTAAAATGACAACCCACTTTTCTAAAGTAAATTATTTAGTGTTTAATAAGTGGTTGATTTTTTTTCGAAATTTGAAGTATAGTAGTTTCTCAATTATCTATTATTAAAATGGCTATAGGAAGGGTAATAGTTTTAAAAAAGATTTTACAAAAATATAAAGTAGATATTGGATCTCGTATTTATTATAATTGGGCAATTTTAACAAATTATTTAAGTTGATAATATATGAAGAGGACGCTACACGGCCATTTGTTGTCTCCGTCTTACAAGTGCGTAACATAGCGAATGTACGCTCAGAAAATCACGTTTAGCTCCGTTAGTTTGAAATTAGAGTGAACTAATCTATAATGAAAATTGATGGTAGGAACATAATCTTTGTTTGTATGAGAGTTTTTTACGATAGTTTATAATTGTTTGGTAAGTTATGCGAATATAATATTGGATAAACTAAAAATGCTGATAACTCACTTAAAAACAGAAGTATCATAAAAAAACCCACATGCAAACTCAGATAAAATCTTCTTATCATCAAGTTTTATAATAGGTCAAATCACTCTAATTTTTAAATTAATGGAGTCAAATGTGATCTGCTGAGTGAAAATTTGGTATGTAACGCACTTGTAGGACAAAGACAATGAATATCTTAAATATCTGTATAGCGTCCTCTTAAAAACTAACGTTTTTCAATCACAATAGTCCCCATATCTTCCAAACCATTATGAACCAATAATTATCCTTAGTAAACAATGTTAAATAACTCAAACGTCTCAAACACAATTCGTTTGAATTATTCGATTTTGATAGGTTCATAAAAATTATCTGAATTATCTTTACAGTAGAAAAGGGGGCTTCATGATCTCCGGGACATTCCTTAAGTATGTAGCACGGAAAAGCTCAAGAGTTTGAAAATATGGGTTTTAGGTGCCTATATTTAAAAATTCCAAAAATCAGAATTTTAATAACTGCATTATCGAATGGATAAAAGGTTACCATCGTTTACTTGTTGAATCGCCATCGCCCTGTAGGTATATTATGATAATATTATAGGTAGTCGGGCTCGCAGGTGAATATTTAAATCCAATTTACGAGACCCCCGCGCACAGGTTGGCTGCAGCACACATAAATGTATGGATGTTTTTCCTAAACGAAACCGCGCACCGGTCAATATTTAATCTTGGCCGTCGCGGGTCCCACACACATGGTGGGTGTGTTAAAGGGGGTCTTTGAACGGCTCGGCGCATTAAACCGTAACACATTATATAATACCTGTACGGTACATAATGCTGTGGTGTGTACCTACTATACAAACATGGGTACCTACGATTTACGGAAGGTAAAAAAATAGAATGAAAAGGGCGCAGTGCGCTTCGATTTAATAATAATAATAATAATACCCTATAATATCCTTTCAAAGTCCTGTAATATGCATACATACACAGTGATTCTTTTATCGTGAACAAGGCTGGTCCGACCAGCCAACAATATCTCGGGATGAATATTTTTTTTTTTATTCAAACAAGTTTCTTTTCAAACGGACATACTCTCTTACGTTTTTTCAGCAACCCTACGGCAATTTTTTTCTTACAATCATAAACATTATATTATTATCCGCACCATGCGACGATGTAAGCATCATCATTATTTTTACGAACTTGAAACTTTGTCTGGCAATGTAGCCATTATTGTTAATTATAAAATGCTTCAATTCTCAGCAGAACTTATTATAAAAAATCGATCATTGTTTTCAAGAATAATTGATTTCTCGATTAACCACAGCTCCCTATAGTCGCCACTCACCCCTATAATACACAGTTATCAGACATGGATCTTGAGTGGGGCTTTAGCCTTTCCCCTTTGGAAATATTATATAATATTATGTATGAATTCATATTATAATATATAGGTCATATACATATTAAATTCCATAAATTGAAAATATAAATTTAATTGTAAATAATTTGTTATTTAATCTTATTTATAATATTATCTATAATCTATTTGTACTAAAATTGTAATAGTATAGTTTTTGAAAAAATATAACCCTCCACCAATTTCAGAGTTCTAGATCCATGACTGGCAATGATTTATTAATGCATTCAAATTGAAGACATACTTACGCATATTATAATATATTATATTATACTGTGACTATGGCCTAGGTACACAGTGACGAGGTATATACTCGAAACTTATACAATACAGCAGAACGAATTCCCCGGGGGTTTTCTTTTTTAAATTGGTGTTTAAATGTGAGTAAATTTAAAACAAGAAATAATATGAGATTGCATATGAACAAAAGAAAATAAATGTCATTTATTATTTAAAATGAAAAACACTTCAATACACGTAACAACGTAACACATACAATCACAGCTATAACTACTAACGTAAAGACGGATTACGTTACGTTTACGTACCTATACGATTCCGTATTGTATAAATTGTAAAGACCTTTTTGTCGATGAGAAACCAATAAAAGTATTATTATCGCATGCGATACAATTTTTTAAGTTCAAAATAACGAGAGAAAAATAACATAATGACATCTTAAGAGAATTGCTCGATTTTTTTTTTTGATTCGTCCCATTTTAAGGTCACGGATGTCTTATATAACATTATTGTAACTCTTATCTCTCCACCAAAAAATTTAAAAATAATACTACATTCTACAAACCGTACCTATACACTTAAAAAATATTTATATTATTTAAATAAAAATATGTTGGTTTGACAAAATATTTGTTAATATTACGGTTAATGTATATGATTGGTAAAACGTTTGTTTGTTTTTAATTTCACTCATAATGTTTGATTCAACGTGTAGGGGCCAGTATGACACCTGCAGATCACTGCTGCTGTATTTACGCAAACAACACGAGAAAATCGCGAGGAATTCTGTTATTTTTTTTTAAATTATGCATTCTAATAACCGCGACTTGCCATATTCTAATACTTTTCTACCATACGTGCCGCTTGATAAATTGTAGAGTGAACTCAAATGTAGAGATTACGTGAATAAGTAGGACGGCGTCGACGACGAGTGGGAATAATGTTGCGTGCGGTCAAGGGGGTCTTACTCATTAAAAGTGGTCTCGAGTACTAACCCCGCAGTGACACTATTAAAATAATGCGAAAGGTAATAACAATATATACTATGGACTTTTGAACTGAAAGTAATGTTTCAGCGTAGAGGATAATATATTATTATGGTTTTTAAAATACGAACGTAATGTCTATCGATAGCGTTTATTAGGCATACTATTATTATGTTTGTATTCGAGTTCCACCCAATTATTATATCAATGTATACATCCTATATTATTGAAATATTAACTAAAGTGGGCAATTAGGTAACCGCTCTGCTGTACAGTATTTCGTAGTCGAGTGCACATCGCCATTGAACAAGTCGCTCTGTAATGGATATGTTGAATTTAAATTCAACTACAAATCATTTAGCATACGAAACCGATTTTGAACGTAGACGGTCTGTATTACAAAGTTTAATTTATCATAATATTATACTAATTATTATATTGCTATTACAATAATGTATTTAAGCATGTTATATAATAACAATAATAAAGTATTATAACAATAATAATATATAATAATATATACACTCATCCCTTCGTTCAGTATCTAAAGCATGCCTAGAGAAATATCAAAAAAAATCTACAGTATAATACTGTATAGTATTCGCTGAGACAGGCAATTCGGGAGTAAATCGTTCGAAAATTAAACTCAAATAATTAATGGGCCAGCTGAGTGTATCGATTTTTTTTGTTAAGGGAAGAGGGTTGTTGTCTAAGCCCAAAATATAAGGTTTTATATAATATTATATTATACACTTATACACAGGTTTTCCCCATGAGGATTTTCTAATTTAAAGTGACGGGCTATTGGAGTTTACATTACTCCTGCCACTATCAAATAGTGAATCCTCGCGGGACAACATGTATACACACATACACACAGATATGCCATAATATTATACTTGTAAACATAATATACTATATCATATGCCACATAGTTGATAAAAAAAAATTTACAATTACTACGGTAGTAAATCACAGCTGATGACCACACAACGGCCAAGTAAAATCACCCATGTGTTAGTACCAGGTATAGAGATTGAAAAGACTGTAAAAAACAAATGATTCTGAAACTATATTTTGATGTTAATCACAATTTGTAATTATTATTACATAGACACTTTATTTATCGACATAAATACCAAATAAACTTTAAAAAAAAACCCAGATGTTTATTATCAATATATTTTTAATATGATTATTGTTTCGTATAATTTAAGTTTAAGAAAATATAAGAATACAATAAATGACCTGCGGAAGGTGGAAACCCTCAACACATTCATCATTTGATGTCACGTATATGATATAATATATTTTAACAGTTTCTTGAAATAATAAATTAGCTTAATCAAATTTAGATAATCGAATAATAATGAAATCAATGAAAACATTTGCTTAAGTACACGAGCAATACAATTTTTAATTTAAAAACAAATAATACAAATGAAAATGAAATAGAAGTTTTCATAGAACATAGCCTGATTTTAAAAATGAAAATTATTATAAATTATAATTTTTTTTAATGTTATTTAAAAAACAACGAATATTTATAATCCGTAATCTTTTTTGTATAACAAGTAAATAAAATCCTCAGACTTTGAAGAGGAATCTTTTGTTTTTTTTTAAACGTCAAGATTCAAGAGATGTTGCGGTGGCTGGCACCAGTGTCTTTTTAATTGAGGAGGGTGGAAATGTTATTGGAATGGAGTCAATGACCAATGCAGAGTCCGATGCATTGTCCGATTGTTTAATTTGTTGTCGATTTGTTATGGTAATTTTTAGTTTTAATAAACGCGAGGTTGATTTATTACAATAATTTTATCTCAAATTTGGTGTAAAAACTCAGTAAAGCCACATTAACGAGGAAAACAGTATTATGACGTACGCAAATGAGAAAAGTGATTATAGAATCAGTTAGATAATCATACAAATTAGATATAAAGCACAACTATTTTGGTGATCAGGCTACCTGAAGCTGGTACCCATTTTGCTGTCAAAAAATATCTAAAAAGATAATAATAAAAAATATAAGTTATTTTTCTATTTTAGTTTCTAAAAATATTTGTCAATTTTTTCACTCAGTCTCACAAGTTAGGTGGTTAATATTGTATAACAAGAAAAAGTGTAACTGCGGGGATGTCATCGCGAGTATTAATATCGATTTCTCATTTTTATATTTTTCAAATTACTGTGATGTCCAATTATTATGAACAGTTTGCTTGACTATGTTATTTGAAGATACGTGCCGTGCGACAAGACAAACATAATATTATATCATTTCACAGTAATGATATTATTAAATTATAGAGAACTTTGACATTTAATAAAATGAAAGTTATATGAATTTCAAGAAATAAAAAATTTGAAATTTGCAAAAATATTGTATAAAAATTATATACATTGTGAACTACTTACATAGTTGATTCATTAAGTCGTCGTTTTATAATGAGAAATTAAACATTGTAACATTCTTTGCATTCTATTTTCATGTATAAATCAATCCACACAATATACACACTATTCAATATTTACAAATATAAAATAAAATATTATTCACATCATTTGACGGTTTTCGGCTCTGCCCAAGTTATTATAAATTATTAAAACGACACACGGCAGTTAGTTTGACAATCACCACTGAGCAAACTCAAAAAAACAGTTATGTATTAACAACCTTCTTCAAATATACAGCAAAGGACTTACTCAATAAAATATATAAATATAATATTATGCGGATTTCCATATAAAATTGATTAATTTATTGGTTTATTAAAATGCACTATTCGTGGACCACTAATGTTAGGGGACCCTTAGCTCACTATTGGCCCATTAAATTACTGTTGTGATTTTTTAAGCATAAAAATTTTTTGCATGCAGCCAGGAATCATAGTTGATAACCAAACGTGTATTTTTATCAATATAATAACATCTTACAATCGTCCCTGAAAAACCCGAAATGGAAAACGTATCCAAACGAAACAAAAATTACTCTCTGAATAACTGACATATTAAGATTCTGATCGCGTAAATGAGCAAGAGAAATAAATTAAGTTTTTGACGCCAAATAAAATATTTTATTACTGTATGTAAGTACATACTATTATACCTATATATTCGAGTGTAGATGTATTTTTTAACTACAAAACTTTACGAAAATTAGTGTAGACACTTTAACGAAAACCGTTTAAATCAGCGGAAAAAGACAAAATGTGTTCGAACGTCCTATCATAACAATGTTGGTATAAGAGAAATTGGTGTGCTCAATTTGGGGGTGGGTGGGGGGTACAAATGTAAGGTTTGATGGGTAGTGTAGAGTGCCGCTTATTATATTATGATATTAAAAAATCAACTACTAGTTCGAAATTTAATTTTGTTTTATAATTATGTACTTCAAGATATTTAAAAACAAAATATTATTTCCAAAAACGTAAATATTTTCTAAGAAAATCAGTGCACTATAATGTTAACTTTTAAATGGCTTGTACCTATAAAATAGATTGGCAGTATTTTATTCTAATCCGTTAATTCAAGACGTGTTAATAGCTTCCAGAAAACCCTGGATCATGGTGCTGGCGCGACACTCCTCACTTCCTGACTTAAGTAACTGTTCTACCCTCCCCCTTATCAACGCGACTTTAAATTCTTAAGCACGTCTCTGACTATATATCCACTATTTATTATGCAGGCGGTTTCCGGATTTTCCGTACAAACTTTGAGTATCATCTTATGTTATTGAGTGGAATCAAAATGACAATTTTGCGTTTTGTGAATGAGGAATTTTTAAGGGAACTTAAACACGATTAAAACTATTAATCAATATTTTGGATGATCAATAAATTGTTATACCTATAATGAACGGTTATTTCCCTATGAGACTTTTTGTCACACCAAAATTCCTACTTTGATAATGTTACAAGATTTTTGAGACTCCTTGACGATGGTCGTGACACATCAAAATAAAAGAGAAGACCGTCGTATTACGATATAATAATATGTTTTAAATTAAATGGTATAGCTTTCACGAGTGTCCTAAGACTCAGCCACATTAGCAAAACATAGAATAGTTATTCAATTCCACTAACTGTCATGTCATGAGATCATATTATACCGTATAGTTTTACGAAACACCCGGAAACACCCTGTATACCTAGCTAAGTATTAAGCACAATATAATGCATTATAATGTTAATGTACCTATGTTATAAGCGGGCGAACGAACCCATTTACGGGTTTATAACGTACGGTTGTTGCATGCACTTAGTGTTCAATTTCTATTCAGCCACGTTGAACAAATCGAAACGTTAATATTTCAACGGTACCGAATCATCCCCTCAGCCCCTATATATTATTATTCCCTTGTCAGGCGACCCCAGTGGCCGGTTATTATCACGCCAACTCCGCTCACTAAAACGTCCGGTTGTCTGTACCTATACTATTATAATAATATTATGATTTATAATATAATGTAAACATATGTTTTTGTTTTTAATATTTTACTTCGAACAATATTGTAGTTGAAAATTGATCTATATACGTCCCCAGATAGTGTGTAGATCACGATGTAAACATTTATTTTTACATACATTTGAGTAAAAAAAGAGACCTTTTTAATATGTGTGTATGACCGTAGCAGTATGACATATACCGATATTATTATATTTTAGCACGTCGCATAATCGCAAAGATATCTACATACCTCTGATTACGATAACACATCATGAAGAGAGACTTTGACGCCGAACATTCGCGCACGTGGACGTATATATACCTACGAATTAATCGTCGATTGACAAGCGGGGGCGGTCGTGCCTAAGTGCGGTGGCATGATTAATTATGATTTATGGGCTTATTATGGGTAGTGACATGTGAATGAGGATAATAGCAGGAGAGCTATACGTTTTTCAAAATAAGTATAAAAAATTGTTTTGCTGATTCAATCGAGTAAGAAATTATGGAAACGACAAATTTTAAAGTAGTGCAATCAACTTTATTGTGAGAATTATTATGCATTTAGATTGGGCGTTATTATCATATTTTAATATTAAAACTGAAATGGAGTTCGTACAACTATTGCGCATATAAATTACTATAGACGCTCAACTGTTGTGAAAACCACTTTTAACGTTCCCCGACTGAATGGCGCAATCAAGCAATAATATTATGAGTGGTCAGTTATATTTTACATACAATATAGGTACAAGTTATATTTGTGTTTTTACTGGCCGTACCTAAGTCAAAATCTTGTTAACGATACATGCAAGTATACTTGTCAAAATTGTATGAATGTACCGAATATAATATTGAATTTTGTTACATCAAAAATATTTTATAATTTATTTATATTTGCTCTGGCTATATTATATAAATGGATTTTATATGCAGTTAATAAATGTATTATGTATTAACCAGTCTCGCTTCTTTTACTCGGTTTTTAAATATATATATATATTACTGGCAATATTGTTATTGAATAGTAATAAATTAAAATAAACCTCAAACAATCGACAAAAATTATATATTACGTTTTATGATTAAGTATTATTATGTACACACTATTATAATACGAGTCCAAGGGTGGATACTGGATACAACGTGCTATGGAAGTTGAAGTCATAACTTATTCTTAGAATTAAAACACTATTTCAAAGAGACCTTTTTCGTTTGTTATAGTTAATTTGTATAAAACGGTGTAATAGTTATATTAGTCTCCATAACCGAACATACAATGTTTTTTTTATGCTCAGATATTATCACTTTTTAAAACTACCTCTAAAAAATCCGATAGAAAAATATATTATACTTGTAATAAAAATAAAGTTGTATGCTGCAGTTACCGCGATTATATTATTACTATAGCAGTTTTCATAATAAAAATTGTGATGTTTCCTTCCATAAAACATGTGGAATGTACACTTAATTTTCACATGACTTAACAGTCTGAATTTTATTTCAGAAATGTTTTAGGTCTATAGTGGTTAAAAAAAAGTTTAAAAGTGCTCGCAAACCCTAATTATGACATAGTTTTCTGAAATAAACTACTAATCGTGGATTGTGCTCTAAAATGTTCTTTCTCAATATTTTCGTGCGTTCATTAACGCTACCTTTAAAGTACAAATATTCGGCCACGAACTCTTCCAAAACGTACACAATTATGCTGGGTCGTTCACCGATCAAAATGATCACACAAATTTTTTTCTTTTAATAAAAAATGCATAAATTCCGATTTTTGTATTTTTCAAGTAAGAGTATAAGATCACATTTTCAGATACTACGTACCTATACTAAGGGCTTTTTTATACCATATATTATGGAATGGTCCTATGGCGATAAACACTTTTTAATTCAACAACCATTGTTTTTTAACATGTGATGTTTTTGTTGACATTTTTTGATGCATCTAAAATAACTGTCGAACGAATAGTTCCTTAATTATTAACTATTTATGTACAGTAGATAATAATACTATTAATAATAATTTTACATAAAATATAAAATATATAATATATATTATAGTAATTAGTATTATACATATTATTATCTAATATTCAGCTTAGTATTTCTAACACGAATAGTTAATAATAATTACTATGTTTGTCAAATTGTTATAGTTCCCATACATATTTTGAAACTAACATAGTAGACTATTATCCATAGTGCATAGAGTGAAATAATTCAGAAACGAATACTTTAAGTTTATATTTGTATATAGATCAACATTTTTAATATCAATTTATATAGATTGACATTTTGAATATACATTTCTATAACTTATCATTTTTTAGTATGTTTTAGTTATCTGCTTAACAATTGTAATAAAAGATAATAGTAATAAAAGACGATCTCGTTTAAATAATAGAAGTTTGTATCAACACAGTAATGTACAAGACAATCCTTAAATGGCATAATAATAATAATATTCAAAAATATGACTTAAAGATAATGTATATTATGAGAGGTACCCATAAAAGTTCCAAAAATCAAATTTGAATAAACGCATTATTAAAGGAAGACCTGGGTGACCATTGTGAATCACATTGTAGAAACCAATTTAAATAATATCCAAAAAGGCCTAACTAACTTCATAATAAACTTGAACCGTTGATTGTTTAAGAAGTTATAAGTCTTCCTTGCATACAGATCTTCATGAATTCGTACAAAGTAAAAATATGTAAAAAAAATAACTTATTTTGGTTTAATCAATTTTTTTTCTGATTCAGAAAATAATCTATACGCAACACTTAATATGCTATAAAATAAAGTGACTGTTAGTATAATATAATACAGTAAAAAAGATTAGTGGATTTAATATATTAAGGTATAGGTATTGAAATTTGAAATACAAAATGTGCATCGACTATATGAACTCAAATTTCCTAATATGATGATTAGTCTAAAATGTGAATCAAATTATAATTCATTATTTTTATTTGATAAAACAATTTTTTTTAAAATAAAACCAAGCAAATAATCATAATAGAACGAAAAAATTATTTGGAAAAATAAATGTGATAAATTTATAATGGTTTATTAATGCCAAACGCAATAATATATTATGATCTATGTAATATACGTTTTCATAATATTATACTTTTGGATTTTCATTCAGTACATCAAACTATAAACTATTATAAGTCAGCGTAACTTTACCAGTCAGAAAAGATCGTTTCATTTGTATACTTTAATACTTTATGAAGAAACTTAATTTTTAATTCAAAGATACAGTTATGCAAATTATGTCGCGAAAAGCAAAAAAGCAAAAGGAACGCCTAAACATCAAAGGCTGTAAGACAAGAGAAGGTCAATCAAATTTTAAGTTTTTACCAAAAGACTTTTATGCCTGAAAAGATTATGGATCAGAAAATTGAAGTGACTCAAATTGATTTAAAATATTCATTTTTCTCATGACGTTTAAACACTTAATATTTTACCGCATTTGCATGATATAGGTACATTTAATACATTTAATAGGTACGAAAAATAAAATGAATATTATTCACTCTGAAATCGATGATTTCAGTAATACGATAAATTTAATTCAAATTCCTATCAGTAATACAAAATAAATTTCCGACTAAAGTGGTTGATGAGATTACAATCATTCCAATTAAATGCGTAATACCTATACAGGTATTATCTTATATTATTATATCGTGGAGTCTTAAATTTAATTTTGACAACAAATCTGTGATAATATCTTGTATATTTATGTTATTTATATTCTTCGTGACTGATCACTTTAGATTAAGATTTTACAAAATTATTTTTCATTGTTAACGATTCACGTTTATTTTTCTATCAACACAGTTAATGCCAGTGAATGTTTGGACTGCGAATCGTTATTATTATCTGATCGTATATATTAAATTTAATTACTAAAATCAATCAATTGCATCGAATAACGTTCGTTATTCGATCACGTAAATAATTGTGTAATAGGCTCGAAGTAACACCACACAAATCTTCATACTTAATGTATACTGTTTATTAATAACATTTAATCATTAACACTAACACGAATTAAGTTTGGAAATTGTATTTCTATAAAACATTACAATATAAAATGAAGCAAAAATCACTAAATATCCCTAAAAAGTTTACTAATAACATTACTTATGCATTTATATGAATATAATATAATAATATTGTGTAGTAGGTATACCCTAAGTTATCTCAAGTTAAAAAATATTCTCAAAATTCTTCGACTCGATATCACGGTGACCCTCATAAGACATTTTAACTTTCGGAAAAAAACAAACTACACAATAATATTCCCAAATTATTTAAATATGAAAAATGTACTTGTGACACGACGGAAAGATTGACGCAAATTTACTAAATAATTATGTACCTACTATAAGTAATTTGTTACTATGATAACGATAGACATTAAATATTACAAGTTAAAATGAATATGATCCGTTTCCGTGGACGTTTATGGTACACAAATAAAATATTATGTTAACCTTACAAGTACCACGTCATGACTCATATTATGTTTAAGTGACGAAACCCACAACTATCGTCTTATAGTATGATATTGTTATTCCGACGGTCCGACGCTGTTTGCGGGTTATAAAGGTCAAACGATTGCGAGAAAAGTTTCAAATGCATTTCGTTTGGATACGACCGTCTCTTTTATTAATACTTCAAAACTAACATAAAATAATGCACCACCTATTATAGTCTCGAGTCCCTGTTACAGTCGTTGCCTATCGACACATTCGGACAATCCTGTAAAATTCTACGACAGCAGCAACACTCTTCAGAGATTTCCGTAACCCCGAAATTGTATTACAATGGTCAAATTATAATCAACATATTTGCTTCATTCGCGTCAGATTTGGCCTGGCCAATATTACTAGGACAGAGGACTTATGACCCTAAGCAAGCACTACCTTTCTAAGCACATATTATGCACTTAAAATCCCTAAAATACAGACTTAAAACTTTTTTTAAGGTTCAGTTAATGAGTATTCTAATTAAAATAAATGAATAAAGAAAAAAATACGATAATTGAATTTACATATATTTCATATTACCTATTGCCAAAATAATAAAAATAATAATTGTATCCGAATGATACTGTAAATTTTATTTTAATTGATTATAAAAAATAGACAATTACATTGATTGATTGATTTGTTAATTAATTTCAAGTTTTTTTTTCTGTACCCAGTGTGCCGGTGTATACGTGGCAGTGTGCGGGAACCTTCAAATCATATAATAATGGATTGTCGTTTTGATAAACGTTATTAAAAAACCGGCCAAGTGCGAGTCGGACTCGCACACGAAGGGTTCCGTACCATCATGTTGGCAACACTGCTTGAATTATATGTTCTAGGATTTTTAGTATTTGTTGTTATAGCGGCAACAGAAATACATAACCTCTGAAAATTTCAACTTTCTAACTTTCATGGTTCATGAGATACGGCCTGGTGACGGACAGACAGACGGACGGAGTGGAGCTTTAGTAATAGGGTCCCGTTTTACCGTACGGAACCTTGAAAAAGACAAAAAATAAAGAAATATGCCTCAAAAAGTAAAACGACCTAAATACGCAAAAATGCACAACATAAATTTAATTTGGATTTGCATCGTAACATAAAATAAATTTGTGTATAGCTGGTCTTTTTTATGATTGCGCAAAACAAATTTATAAATGCTAGAAGTCCTCTGCTTTATTAATTACTTACTTTTGAAAAATTGAATTGTTACTATACACTACCCATGTTTTACAAAAAATTATACAACATCTGTTAATTACTGTGTATAGTATATGACATTTTTAAAATATTCCAAATACGAATCTATAACGTATTATTTTATAAAACATCATACGAATATTATGAATAACAAAAAAAAACCTACAACCATTACGATTTAAAAGAAAAATAAGATCAAAAAAGCATTACAAAAAAAATGCTAATACAGCCAAATAATATGTTGTGAATTAAATATTAATCTTACAAATTATGTAGTAAATGTATAGCTGAGTTAGCTGTACATTGTACAAATGAAAATAAATAAAAAATTACTACAACATCCGACCTCTAGAAGGTAATGAATTATAAAAAAAAAAAAAATGATGAACAACAATTGCATTTTTAATAGGGTACTTATAGAATACGAATAGGCTAGTATTATTAGTACGTATAACTGAATAACTCGTAGCCGAATGTTTACTAATTTCCTCGTTTATTTGTTTATTAATTTATGAACTGTTTGCTCTCTTTGCGTCAGCATTATAAAAACAAATATAGCTGATAAAGAATTAATAAAAGTATATTAATAAATATATAATAGTTACCTATAATATAAAGGTGGGTTAGTTGAAAAATATAACAAAGTAAAAAAAGCTAATGGCCTCCGTTGCGTTCAATAAAAATAATATGAAGAAGAAAACGGAATTTTTAGCAATAGTATGACGTCAGAAAGAGGTTTTCAATTTTTTCCTACAATGGATTCCAAAACGTTTTGATCGGTTGCATGTTAGTTGTAAAATATTTTGTAATTTATTGAAAACTAATCATTATAAATCATAATTTTGATCGAAAGCAATTTGTAGTATTTCGTAGCATTCATTATACTTGTATTCAAAAACATTATTAATTATAATATGATTACTTTTCGATTTTGTTTTGAATAATAGCTCGAAAGTATATCGCAAAAATAATTCTGATGCATATAAAACGCAACAGTTTTTAATATACTGCCTCTAACAAGTCCACGGACCAATTAATCTTTCACATATGTGAAATATGAACAGTTACTTTACTATAATAAAGATATGCACCTAGGTGGCTAGGTAATGATATACAAACTGAAACATATTTACTTGATTAGCTTCTGAATGTTAAATATAAACTTATTACATATTATATTATGGGATAGAGGCACGTGCCCATAAAATATAATTACAATTTATTAATTTGTTTTAAGTGAAATATTTAGCTGTACAGGTAGCGTATTAAACATAAAAGGAAAATATATTATTTATAACAAAATATTTTGCTGCAGATGTATATATTATATTATATTTTTTCACTCGATTTTTTTACCATATTATGCGATGTTCGAAAGACTCCAAGTAAGTGAAAATGTGAAATGAACATTTTTATATAAAAATGTTAATAATACAGGCGTATATTATTATACTATTTAAAATATTGTCAGGTTGTATAGTTATAAATGCATATTATTCAATCACGTATACCCTAACTCTGTTACATATTATATTTTGTAGGTAGGTACAGTGGAAATATTATGTAAAATATATCATAATAATTATACGTGTTAAGAAGTTAATTATTTGGTATCGACGGCAACTTATACGATAAACTTTACGTACGAGAATTAAATCAAATTATAAATATGAGAAAGCCAAAATAATATCTATGTATTAGATAGGTGGTGGTAATATAATTAAAAACCTTATATGATACGATGAAGCGAATGCGAACTTATTCAATAACAAAATATTGAATATCGCAAAATTCCTGTGGGTAATAATATCATCAGCTGTAATACATTTTGTGACACTTCTACTTACTTTGTATTATAAAGATAATAAAGTTATAATTTTAGTTTTTGGTTTTTACTATAGGATTAGTAGGATATTTTGGAAAAATATCATTTTTATAAAATGTTATTAAATAAAGTATGAAACACGAAATAGGTGAAAAATAAATTACTATCGAAATGTTGAAAAAAAAACCATACAAAACTATGGTACAAGAATATTGAAAAAGATAACCTGGTTCCAAGACCCGAGACTGGATATAATATAATATGACGTAGCTGGGAAACTAATTAAAATTTTATTGAAACAAATGCTTCGGTCACCGCGTTCTCTAATAATATAATAATATAATGTAATATAATATTGACAACACTTTGAATTTGAATTTTCTTCGATTCGCTGCTGGTATCGAAACCCAATGTTTGTCTGGCATTGGCAGTTGGATGAATTATTATATTATTATAATACTGTAGGTACTCACCAAATACCAATCACTCGCTTCCTGATCCGAGTCAGGAGTCTTGAATCCTCAAAACTAGGACGAGGACACGTCATATCCTTCCAACCAAGTGAAACGATAATCACCATAGTCGGATTCGAAATTAAATCAAATCCATCACCTTTACGCTTTATCACCCTCGCGGACACTATTCCTATAACCGTCCCACTATATTATAATTTGCGCAGTTCACAAATAGTAGCTTTGAAATTTCCGTTTAAATGACTGACCCAAAAAGTTGAGTTATATGACTAGGTACCTATAACAGTTATAGGTTAGGTCACTATAGGTAGTCGCATGCTTGTGCATCGTTCAGCGATTAGAATACTATAGCTATTACTGATATTATTCTTTGGACAGGTCTAAATTATTTCTAGTACAGTTGTAAGTCGGCACCTACCTATATACATATTTTATATTTATATTATAACTCCTAGCTTAAGTATAAATATATTATATGGCCATATAGGCAATAGGCATATTATAAACAATTCAAAAGAAAAAGGGACCTTTAACCATACCTTTGTCTTATGCATTTCGTTTGACTATTTTAAAATCTCTTTCGCATGATAAATTATTTCATAACGTTTGTGTATAAACTTAAAAACTGGATAACATAATACATATAATACATTAGATACTTATTGTTGAAGTACACAGATATACAGAAGTTAAAAGGTAAATAATAATATAATCGGATATATATAATATAATAATAAGTATAATGATACGATGTACAACAGTGTTACGAGGCGTAATATAAATCAACGACTAACTATGTATACCCGGCTACACTACGCAGGACATATAATATGCTGTAGTATATAAAAATGTATAGTCAGCGTCTGATGAACTACAGTGTGAATATATTACTTATACACTACATTATATAGGGTGTTTTGTTTATAATTCCAACACTTTCCCTTAAACAATATACCCTTATACATCAATATTTATAACTCCTAACATCTCCCTTAGCTCATTGAACCGCGTTCGTGGAGTTGGTTTTGTCATAATGTCCGCAATCTGCTCCTTGCTGGATATGTACTCCAATGAAAACAATCCCTCATTGAACTTTTCTCTTATATAGTGGTAGCGAACATCTATGTGCTTCGTTCTTCTATGAAACTCTGGATTTTTTACGAGTTTAATCGCACTTTGATTGTCTCCATACATTGTTGGCACCGTTTTTGGCTGGTCCAGCAATTCACCTAAAAACAATTTTAACCAAGTTAATTCTTGTACTGCTTGACTTAAAGCTATGTACTCTGATTCAGTTGTGCTAAGGCTAACACACTGTTGACGACGTGAACTCCATGCTATACTTCCAGATCCTAATGTAAATACTGACCCTGATGTTGATCTTCTTGTATCCAAGTCACCTGCATAGTCAGCATCACTGTATCCTTTTAACATGAGTTTTTGTCTAGAACTAAATACCAATCCAAAATTAATAGTTCCCTTTAAATATTTTAAAATTCGTTTCACTGCTGTCCAGTGTTGTTCCTTTGGATCCTCGATGTATCTACTAACTAGATTTACTGAAAAAGTTATGTCCGGTCTTGTAATCTGACTGAGATATAATAAGCTTCCGACTGCTTCACGATATGGGACTTTACTAGTTAAATTAGTATTTTGTTGCTTGTCATCTAATGAATGTTGAGGGTCTGCTGGTATTTGAACTGATTTTGCTTCAGTCATATTGAACTTCTCCAATACTCTTTTACAATACAACCCTTGGTGCATTACAATTGATCCATCAGATTTTCGCTCAATTTCTGTACCTAAAAATTGATTCAATTCTCCTTCGGTAATATTGAAATGTTGTCTCAAATATTCAATTAATGCATGTACATCCTGACTCGATGTAGCTGCAACTAGACCATCATCAACAAATATAGCGACGATTAATACTTTGTTATTTTCTCTATTAACAAAAACACAGGGATCTGCTTTTGTTTCTAATAGATTAAAGTTAAGAAGAAATGCTTTGAACTTTATGTTCCAACATCGTGGTGACTGCTTTAGGCCATATAAACTGCGTTGAAGTCTGCACACCATTTCGGTACCATCGTTGAACCCTTCTGGTTGTCTCATGTAAATTTCTTCGTCCAAATCTCCATATAGAAAGGCTGTTTGAACGTCAAATTGTCGAAGTTGTAATTGTTCTGCTGCTGATATAGCTAATATAGACCGAATTGAATCGAACTTTACTACAGGACTAAAGGTTTCATTAAAATCAATACCGAACATTTGACTATACCCTTTTGCTACTAGCCTAGCCTTGTATCGATCAACATGTCCATGAACATTATATTTTGTTTTATACACCCAACCACAATTTACAATAGTTCTGTCCTTAGGTAAACTTACGAGCGACCATGTTCCGTTTTGTTCAAGAGATTCCATTTCATTGTTCATGGCTTCTATCCATTTTTCTGAATTTTGTGACTCCACAGCTTCCTTGAAATTCACTGGATCGGATTCGACTACGAAAAAGGCTGAATTATCATAACGTAATGGTTTCTTAATATTACTTCTGTCTCGCAAGTTGTACACGTTGACATTTGATCCATTTTCTTGTTCATGTTCTTGTTTTTCATTGTCATCTACACTTATTGACCCAAATTTATTTTCCATGACTTCATCTTCTTCTGATGTATTGCTGTGTTCTAAAGAGCCGTCTTTGTGTAAGCTAAGAACATCAATGTTATTACTATCATTTAAATTATTAGAACATTCTACACGTTGGTCATTTACAACACTTTCATCCTTGAAAATAACGTCTCTACTAAGTGACACCTCGTTATTTTCTTTATACCAAATACGATACCCTTTTGAAGTTTCTGAATATCCAACAAAGTATCCTTTTCGACTTTTTGCATCCCACTTCTTTCGTCGTTGTTTTGGAACTAAACTATATGCATTTATTCCAAATTCTACAAACTTTTCTATTTTAGGAAGTTTATCAAACCATAACTCATATGGAGTTTTAGATACTTTCCCTGAATTACCAGTATAATTGAATGAGAACACTACTGTATTGACTGCTTCTGCCCACAGTGATTTTGGAAAATTCTTGGCATAGATCATTGTTCTGGCTGCTTCACAAATAGTCCTCATTGAACGTTCAGCTCTTCCATTTTGTTCAGGAGTATAAGGTACACTTGTTTCATGCTTTATTCCAAAAATATTTAGAATTGATTGAACTTCAGAATTCTTATATTCTAATCCACAGTCACTTCTAATAGTTTTAATAACATTTTTAGTTTGAGTTTTAACCATACTCAGAAAACAATTAAGTTTTTCTTTAACCTCAGATTTATGTTTCATAAAATAAACATAAGTATATTTAGAATAATCATCTTTAAAAATAATGAAATATCTTTTACCTCCTAATGAATTCTCTTCCATGGGTCCACATACGTCGCTGTGTATTATTTGCCCTGGTTCAATAGTTATTGTTTCGCTCTGAGTGAACGTCTCCTTATGCTGTTTGCCATAGATGCATGGTTCACAGAATAACTGTCCTTGTATATCTGTAAATTGTATTTGATTGTGTTTTAAATACTCACGAACATGTTTGACATTCTGATGACATAGTATTTTGTGCCAGTGTTCTAATGTTAATTTCTTAACTGCAACGTTAGCACAGTGTCCAATTTCCTGTGAAATATCTGTTTTGATTAGCATTGAAAACAATTTATTCTCACGAACACCGACTGCAATTACACGATTATCCATTTTAAATGTACAACCTTTACTGTCTGTCACCATTGTAATTCCTTTATCAAGGCATGCCCCACAAGAAAATAAATTTACTTTTATATCAGGTACATATAAAACATTTTTTAAGTAGCCTTTTATCCACTTATTGTTAACATAAGTATGAATATTTATGTTACCTTTTCCGACTGCCATAATGTGCTTACCATCTCCAATACGTACAGGCGAATGCACATCAAAATTTTTATAATCGACGAACCACTCTTTCCGATTTGTCATGTGGTCGCTCGCACCTGAGTCCACATACCATTTGTCTGAGTCGTCGATTTCTTCAATTTTTCTTTGTACACCAATAAGTGCCAAACCGGAAGTTGATTTCTTTTCTTCTTGTTCCCTTTTGAATATCCTGCAGTCCCTTTTCCAGTGTCCTGGTTTTTTACAGTGGTTGCATTTTCCTGGTTTTGTATTATCATTTTTGTTCCCGTATTTTTGACTTTTAATATACTTGCCTTTGTTTGCAGTCAAAGCAATACTTTCAGCACCATCGTTACGGACCTCCTGTCCTTGCACTTGTCGTGTTTCTTCCACCATCAATCGAGTGGTTAACTGTTCTAGCGTTCTATTTGTACTATTCATTGAGTCCCATGCACTGTAGAAGTGCCTATAGCTATCAGGTAATGTCATCAAAATTTTTGTAATCAACATTGATTCTGAGATAGGTTCTCCCAATTGTTTTAGTTGTCTACTTAGATTTTCTAGTTTCGAAATATGACCGGCTATATTGTCCTTAGGATCCATTGTATAACGATAGAATTTTTGTTGTACTATTGTTATGCTTGTGTCCGACATTTGTTCGTACACACTAAGTAATTTGTTCCACATACCATTTGCTGTGTCACAGTTCATAATGTATTGTAGAGGTTGTTCATCTAGTGAAGTGACGATACATTTTTGAGCCTTATTATCTGCCCTTTTCCATATTGAAAAATCAACACTATGCCTTTTTCTCGCTTCATCTTCAGTTTCATTACCGATTTTTGCTAAAATTGGTTTCTTTGATTTTCCTGTTACTACATCAAATATTTCAGCTGCATTCATGATAACCTTAATTTGAAATTTCCACATGTCCCAATTTGATGCATCTTTGAGTTTGTTGATTTTATATTGTTCGTTTTCCATATTTAAACAAAACGTAGATGTACACTATCTGCACACTAAGAAACGCACGCACACTACGAAACGCACGCACACTACACTGCACTTACTTCGCGAATTATTATTGCTGTACACTGTCTGTACACAAAAAACACGCAATTCGTTAATCAATTATTATTTTACTAATTATTCACGACTTTATTATAAAGACCTTACTCTGGGCCCATAACCTGTTGAAGTACACAGATATACAGAAGTTAAAAGGTAAATAATAATATAATCGGATATATATAATATAATAATAAGTATAATGATACGATGTACAATAGTGTTACGAGGCGTAATATAAATCAACGACTAACTATGTATACCCGGCTACACTACGCAGGACATATAATATGCTGTAGTATATAAAAATGTATAGTCAGCGTCTGATGAACTACAGTGTGAATATATTACTTATACACTACATTATATAGGGTGTTTTGTTTATAATTCCAACACTTATGAACGTTTAAATTTTTTATATGCTATTTTTTAAGTTCTAAAATGTAAGTTTCTTGGAATACGAATAATTAAGGATGATTTTGTTTCTTAACTATTATATTATAATATATTTTTATTTTTTGTAATATATTTTATAATTATTAAATTCTACTTAGGTATTATTTATTTATTTATTATTTTTAGTTAAACGATTATGAAATGATACATAATATTATGAAATATTTTACCTATATTTAAAATTTAAAATTAAAATGAATGGTTTCTGTAAGAAAATCGTTTAACAGACGTTTTTCTATCGATTGTAGTGCATGCGTATTATATGAGTGAACGGCAGGCTTTATAAAAACTTTTGTTTTGGGAGTACTTACAATAATTGTTACAATTTGTATAGGCTATTTTTATATTATCCGGCTTAATCTAGCTTTGTTAGGAGTTTACTAACTGCCGACTATAGATAAAGTATTAATAACTCAAACATTATACAAATATATTACCTCCATCGGTGTATTGTTATCTTTTTAAATTAAGCGTTTGAAGTTTTAATGTAATTTACCGAGGACGAATAAGACTGGCTTAACATTTTTTTCAATATATGTAGTTCCTTTCTATTCAATTCGACGTTATAACATGGGTTCGTTTCGTAGACATCCAGGCTTGGACCTAGCTTAAAGTCTACATGTCAGTGATGGACGTACACATAGCAGGCAATGTGGCAACAATTGCGGTCGTATTCGAACCTTCGTTAAGAATCCGTCAACATGATAGCATGTTAAACTGTTTTTATTTCTCCACTAATAATACCTACAGTGGTCTTGTAATTTAGTTCCTATAATGAATTATTATAAAAAGTAGGTACCAATAGCGATGTCCACATTGTCCATACGTGTTATGTGAGTTCAATGAAGCCGTACCTATGTTTATTTTTTTAACTCACACTGTTCACAACTGTTAAATATCTTGTAATTTTGAATCTCAAAAATAAAGTACATTATCTGTAACTATATCTATACGTCATTATGTACTTTTACCCCTTTTTAAAATGTTATCCATACATTAAAACTTGAAATGTTAGGTAATGTAATACACAATATTTAATACTTTTTTAGTTGTTTATGACTTTCTATACTATTAACGTCATTACTATTTTGCTGTATAATTAGTTACATACTTGATTGTTGCATTAGAAGGGTTATAACGTATTAGTCCCAACAAATATTATAAATTATATACCTAAGGTATGGGGGACGAGGTGGCCGAGCGGTCTAACGCGACGGATTCGGCACAGCCGGTCCGAGTTCGATCCTCGACCACCGGGCGGCATTTTTCTCCGTGCAAGTCACGGTGTCCGGAGAACAAGTGCCGCCATCCCCCCACCCGGGGCACGGCAGAAACCTACGGGTGCCCCATTAGAAATTCTGCCAAGACACAACACACACGTGTACCAACCTACCCAATATAAATACCTACAGTGCCCTCCCCCACACCCAATGGCCTATGTTGCCGCGGGTTACCTAATAAAAAAAACAAAAAAAAAATACCTAAGGTATATTCTATGTACTTGTATATTTTACGTAACATATATTTTTAATTAGGTATATGCACATACCTAATATACTGATTACTATAAAGACGTTTACCATATAACAATTAATTTCAATATTAAATGATAAACACAGGTATAACTTATAAGTATAATATAATGTCCATAGATAATAATATAAGAATGAATAGGTCACCAGCATATTATATAAAGCGACCAATATTTTATCTCATACTTTGTCAATATAGGAATGTCCTATGGCCTGTCCTTTCTTATATTATCTATGATAGTATTATATAACATCATAAGTCATTACCATATAGATACCTAAGTTCACATAATATTATATTACTATTTACCTAACGTACTTATTTTCAGTATTACAAGTGAAAAAAAACGCAAATGTGTATGGTATATTATGAAATAATATATAATATTGACACACCAATGATCAAAGTTATTTATATCCTCTACAGGCACAAGAATAATACATATATAGTGGAGGATACATAATAATGTATTTTTATAACGCGTATGCTAAAAAATATATGCTGTTTAAAATTAATTAATAATATTTTTTGGTTTTATTCTTTGAAATTGATGTCAGTAAAAACATAAATATTTAATAAAAATCAATGAATATAGGTACTTCTCATTATAAAATAATAACATTAAAACTATTTTAATTAAGATTAGCTAAACTTTAGTCTTGATTTTTATTGTTTAAGAGTGATTAGTGCACAAAAGTAGCCAAACGCAATAATTAAATTATCGTGATTAATGTGACGAGACCTATATATCTTAAATAAGAGACAAAATAGCTTAATAGTTTTGAATAGGAAAGTTATTGTAGTAGGTAACTATTAATTTTACTATCCAAATAAAGATACTCGTACGTCAATTGTGATCTCATCCAACAGAAAAGTCAAAGAACATTTAATTTATGTAGGTTTACATAAAGCGTATACATATTAAAGCCTTTAAAAGTTATTAGGATATTATGTAATCCTACTTAAGTAAAACGGTTGATGGTTTATTTCCTTTGTGTGGACGCGTAATGTATGGGTACTATTCAACTATATTCTAATTTATATTTTATGTATTATTGTAAATAGTAAAGCACTTAAGGATATTATACCAAAATATAAAGACTATAATTTCGAATTGCAACTATAGTTACAATTTTTTTCATACCATTTAAGGAGTGTTCCGTGGTGAAACAAATAATTTATATTTTCAAATCGGCACCGCTATTTTTACCTTAAGTTGTTGATCAAATCAATTTTGTCTAGAAAGTGTTGATGTTTTTAAATCGAAATTCAAACTACAGTCGTTTATATGTTAGGGTATCATAGTCTATGATAATCGTTTAAATGAAACACTATAAGACATAATTAAATACTTGACCAACTATTATAATATAATATACCTTGCACTGTATGTAGGCTAGTAATACATGGTGTAATAGTATCATTACAGTATATGTATTATATAATCTGTAAGCATGCTTGGTAATATAGTGTCTGAATTATAGTGATTGTGTATAATATTGCGGGGATGGGCTGAAAGGGGTATTCCCCCATTCCCATGGCCTGTACAACACATTTTTTGAAATTTTATTTTAAATCATAATATGTATCACATATGGTTTAATGTATTTATTTTACTACCTATGTGTTTTAAATTGTTTGTCTTGTGTCTGAAGGCAGTTTTTCTAGTAGAAAAATGATCTGATCATCAAATTTGAGAGAGGTTTCTGGTTGATCTATCTAGTATGTACTTTGTAAGTAAAAAGTAGAAATTAATCAGTAATTTGTTTGATGTTAAAAAATAGTTGATAAAAAAAAAATACGAGCATTTGTTAAAATTTTAATTTTATTATTAAAAGAATTGTTGTGTAACCTTGGTTGCCAAACAGTTAAACCGTCTCCGCTCAGAATAGTTTTTAATCGTATACAATGATTTATCATTGAATTCAAATCTAACACATACATTTACAGTGACCTACTCAATGACGAGGTACACTCGACACCTACTATAGTACAACCGAGCAATTACCTACTTGACAGCTTAATTTTTAAACTTTTTTCAAGTATTATAACTATAATTAATAATGGTATATTGCACAATAATTTATTGTAATTAATAGTTTTAAAAAACCCTGGTATTAACTTTATAATATAACTAAATTCTGGGTAAAATTAAAAATAGCTTCAAAAAGTAGTTAGCTATAAAATAGGTGATTCGCCAATTCTCGTTTGATTAAAATACAAATCTTTAAGATAGGGTTATTTTTTTGAAATTAGAGTATACGCAGAATATTGTATTTAAACTTATTAGGTAGTTGACTATTTGCTTTTATTTATTCTTGTATGCTGCAGATTGAAAATGTGGATTAGCATATTTTATAAGACAATGGTTGTAGTGAATGATAATAACATTATTAACAGATTCCCAAAAACAAACCCTGTAAAATTAGATTTTGTTTAATAATTTTTTATATAAATTTGATTTTGCATTACATAATTACAATTAGGTAGTACTTTATAAAATACAGTAAAACAGTTTTATATCACAATAACACAAAATATAGTTTGTTGTCTTCAATATAAATGTGTGTGATGGGTTCCCATTAATTTGCTTTGCTTATACACATCACACTTAAGTTTAACATTTTAGTTACTTAGTACTTAGTTACTATATTACACTGTAAATTATTTAATATTATCGTATTACTTGGAGGATAGAATTGTAGAAATTAAAAATCTCCTATAAAACCAAAAGTAGTACCTATCAAAATAAAAACGATTGTTTTAATGATATTCAAAACTAATTTTTAAATCGAAACAAATCGATAAAAAATAATTAAAATTAATCAACACGTTTATGGACTGTGCATGTGTTGCATTTGAATTTCAAGTTAAAAAAAACCATCCCAAAAGGTGTTTAGTTTGTAAATTCTATAATATAGCAGTCATGTCCATCAACGTGTAATACATTTTAAAATTCAACAACGGCCAACAGGTCTGCGATATTGTTCATTGATAAGTACCTATTGTAGTAACTCATATTGACAGTAACGAGCTGGCGCATGTAACGCATCGATGACGATCCTGATAGATTGTAGGTAGAATTTTTAATTGAATTCGTATAAATGCAAAAGTGATATTTGAAATTGAAAAAACAGAACAGTAATGTTTAAAATGTAATTACAAATCAGAAAAAAATTAAATCGATATTGTGCGACACATGAAAACTAGAAAACAATTAAATATCGATATTGTGCAATAATATAAAAATTAGAAAATTAGAAATTCAGATAGCGAAATTAAAATGAAAATAGAAAAATTTCGATTCCAAGCACTGGCGGTATCGTAATATTTGATGGTACGTATACCAGATACCATTTCGCGATATTATACCACACGTCGATCGTCGTGGATGAGAGGCTATATGATAAGACGTTCGGTCCCGATTGGTCAATACAACAATATAATAATATATACCTACGTATTTTGATAAAAACTACCCATTATTGTTATTGTTTTTTTTTTTAAACGAGATACGTTGCAGTATTTATAGCACTCGCGGGACGACCACTGCAGCTCGGGGTTTCGTGTGTTAGCACGCCGTCGGCCGCATATTAATAATACTTATAATAATAATAATAATAATAATAATAATATATATTATACACGCGCGTGCATTGTGTACAGTGTAATTTATTACATTCAATTGCCGTGGCGTCCCTATACATTATTTTATTGCCCTGCGGCATCAACGCGTTTGCGTCGCGGTAAATAAACCCATTAAAAACACGACGAAATCCGTTTGTTTCGACGGACGCGAAAATTTCGTCGCCAGACCAATATATTATGATGTAATACTGGCCAAAGTCCAGGACGCGCGTCCAGGGCACTTCGCGATGTAAACGTTTTATATTCGCCGGCGAACGCACATGCGAAAGGATTTCACCGCTCGAAAGTGTTTTATTAAATGGAAAAAAATAAATACCGTTGGTAAAGCAATAACTGTCCAGTCTGATTTCCTTGGCCCATATAGTGACATTTATAATACCTGCCGGTCTTAATTTAATAAGACCGACCGTATATACCTACGCGGTACACGGTGGTACAGCTGGTATGTCAGACAAATTTGCTCCTCGCGTCTGCATTTTTTTTTTTTTCAATTAAATGTCTATATATATTATATTTTATATTATATTATTATAATATCGTAGATACAACACGCGTGGGCAACAAAAACCTATTTGCGTAACGGTTATGGGCGAAACATAATATTATTCTAAGGGTGGAAAAAAACACGAATAAATAAAACTTTTAAATCGTGTAGGTATATATATGTATATATTATATTATGCACGTCCGGGGGGGAAAAAAAAATATAGAACTTTAATAAACACCATATACATATACTATACTTTGTCGTTATTTTCTTTATTATTTTTTTTCGTCTACACCACCCCGTCATCCCCGTCGAGGTTAATTTCCCCTAGACATGCAACACGTTTCGCAGACTATAATATAATAGTTACGTGTACAATAATTCTCGGCGCGAATGAAATGGGTACCTAGGTACCTACCTCCCATTCGTGATGTGTGTGTTTGTATGATATGTATTAAGGAATTGATTTATGGATCGCAATTTGTAGGCATACCGCGGTATGTATGGGTTACCTGTAAAACGGTTATATAGGTTCTATAATATACGGTTGCACGAGGAGCGGTACAAACGAACACCAACAATAATTATAGCCATTCGCGTATAAACTGTACGTAGATTTAAGAAAGCGTAACTACTATCATAATACGTATAATATATTATTATAATTATTATGCATATGATGGCGACGCAGTATAACACCAAGTCGAACAAGAATTTGCGCATTCCGCGGCGTAGAATTTGATTAATTTGTATACTAATAAAGTATATCATGAGCGAATATAATGTATGTGAAAATAATTGGGGGGGGAGGGCGAGCTAGACACAAAATATGCACCTGTGAGTCGTATGAATATAAATTATAAATTAAATACTTGTAGCTTTGAAAACTGATACACCGCATTAACATATTATTATTATACTGTTTTGTAAATTAAACAATGCAACCGAGAAAGGTATCTGTGAAATGCCATCTAAGGGGTGACTCCGACCTATATAGCCAACCCCTTGTGTTCGATCACGAATATTAATGTAGCTATAACGGTAGGTATTTAATATAATACGTGCAATATAACAATTATACGACTGTCACAATGATGCTCGCAGTGATAATAGTATTTGTGGGAAATGATTAGAATCTACCTACATCAACCGATGGTTAAAATATCCACGATAAACAACTTATGGGATAACAAATAAAATCAAGATTTGCCAATGTTGCTGACTTGCTTTGTGTTTCAAACTTTCAAAGTAAATAAGTACCGTCCTGACACTGTCTATACCCATTAACGGCGTGCTGGGTATTGTTATAACATTATTACCCATCTTTTATTTAAAGTTCAAAAGTTGAGATCGCTTTAAAATATTTATAAAAACAAAATACTGATCACACGAAATATTATTATTATTATTTTAAAAATGAAAATATTATAATAATTACGATGTAAACGTGTATAGGGGGACGCAATAGTAATAGATCAAGCGTGGTGTTAAACACACTCATCACTCCACAGCTAAGGTCGTTTTGTTATAAGCATCTGTCGTAAACATTTTCAAACACTTTTTATTAATTTTTATGTTTGTTCAAAATTATAATAATTCAATATATTCAAAACAGTATAAAGTTCGGGTGAAATTGTGTTTCAGACATATTTTATACTGATTCATCGATATTAGTTCATAACTATTGAGTACCTATTGATATAATAGGTAAGTAATGATTATTTTTATTATTGACTCATTCATTAATTACAAAATGCACATCTATTGTTTGGACAGCTGACTGTAAGTTGCGTCCCGAAATACATTTTTGACGTAAATTGCGTCTCGGCTATTATTTTGATGTATGTAAATTGCGTTTCGAGTGTTTTTCTAATATGTAATTATCGTGTAAATTATTATGGAGATTAATTTTTATTAATAAAATATTTCTGGAAGTCAAACTTTCAATATCAACGCTTTTCACTAGGTCAGTAGGTATGTAAAACTTTAGATGACGGTCTACGGTCTACCAACATAATATTATGGTCAACTGCTTTACGTTTTTACTATTCATTGGGTACGTTCATTTTGATATTCGTGCACCCACTAAAAATGGCAATCAGCGAACTGGCAACTAAATAATAATATTATATAATGTGGAATTTTTACAGTTTGTTTACCAAAAAAATTATTTGGTATTAATCTTAAAATTTATTTAACGACAGACTCGGACTCAATTTACGCGTATGCACGTACAGATAATGCGGAACGCAACTCACACCATAATTGTATGTGTACCTTTTATCGGGACGCAACTACTTACCTTGTCTCCCGTCTAGACACATTTTTAGATTCACCCTGATTCGAAAATCTCAGCAGATAACGTAGATACAAGTTATTACTTCTTACACGCGCAACCATATACAGGATGTTTAAGTTATTGTTAATGTTTCTTTTTTTTTTATAAAAGTTGTTATAATTGTTTTTAATTTTTAACCTATACTATTTTGAAATAACGAATGATTTTACGTTAAGTAAACCACCTCGTATTGCACCACGATAACCGTTTGAATAACGCTCTGCTCGTTTTCGCTGTGACTAGCTTTGGTCTAGTTTGAAAAATGTTTTTCAAAAACCGTATGATTACAAATCGAAAACATGCGTGGTTGTGCAGCGTTTAAAAATTGTGCGTATTTTTCTTTTGCCGAGATTAACGTCGTCGCGTCGACGTCATATAGATTTGTCATGTATTATATAATATATTATACGCACGGAGACTTATGACGATGATAATAATAACAATGTTATAATAATATAAAAAAAAAGAAAAACGGTCTGTGCGCCTCGTATTTTTAGAAGCCGAAAAACCTAGGGACGGTGGTGCAGCGGACTTTTGCTTTTGGACCGCCAATGCCAAAACTCGGAGGCATTTTTTTACGAAAATAACGTTTCGCCGCGCATGTTAAATTAATAAAGAAAAGAAAAAAAATTCTAATTTAATATAAACCATTAAAAGAAACGCCGCCGCCGTACGTCTTTGTTGTAGCCCGGCGAGGAGGAGCGCGAGCTGCAGTGCGAGGAGGATGGGACGGGGCGGCTGAAAAACAAAAAAAACTAACGTTGAGATGATATTATTACTATTATTATTATATCATTGCACGGTGCGAATATAATTTTTTTCATTGTCCATTATATTATAACTATTTATTAATTTTCTTTTCTTGTTTTTTTTTTTACTTTCCTACGGCCGATGGAGAATAATAATAATAATAATATAATACTCAGATATAGTATACCAGTAGCCGGTACAATTCTGCGAGGGACGGCGAAGACCGGTGCAGTGTTTTTTTTTAAATTTTCTCTTACCCCGCCCGCGGTCGTTTCCCCTTGCCCAAACAACGACGGCGGTCGGAGATGCCAAAATTACCGGGACGGCGTGCGCTGAGGACAAGAATAAGTTTTGTGTAGCGTGGCGCGTATGCCAAACCCATATTATTATAAAATGCTGTTCGGGCCGCGGGCTGTGGTGCCAGTCGCAGTCAGGTGTACGACACGTCTGCAACCCACTCCGTCGTCGTTCTACTCGATGCCTAACACAATTGTAACAATATTATCGTGTACGTAATGTTCCAAGAGTACGCCGTGTACCGAGATAAGCCCACAGACACGTCGTCATGACGTCTGTTTTATAATATCATGTCCGTGGATAAGCCATAATATATTATTAATACGAGGACAATAATAATATGTGCATAGATTAAAATAAAACACTATATAGATAGGAAACGCCAATGTAATCATTTAGATAAAGCTCATTATCGTTTATTTGGATTTTATATTAATTTGAATTCTTCGACTCACTATTGTCCGTGGATAAGCCATAATATAGTATTAATACGAGGACAATAATAATATGCGCATAGATTAAAATAAAACACTATATAGATAGGAAACGCCAATGTAATCATTTAGATAAAGCTCATTATCGATTATTTGGATTTTATATTAATTTGAATTCTTCGACTCACTATTGTGACAGGCCGAGGTGGGCGATAAGATGCACCTCCAACTCGCCTCCTGCCACCACCAGAGAGTCATATACAAATTATCAGAAAATCCTAATAATGATTAACGAACGATGATAAACTATAATTACATCGACGTTGCCTGTGTATTACGTAGTGTTATTTATGATCTATGACAAGAGTAATACAATATTACGAACGCGATAGACTTTTTTACGACAAATACGTTAAAGGGACATTGCAGGGTTGTACTCAATGCCTTCAGCACATATTACATGTATATTATATTATATGGGAACGTAGCACCAAAACAAGTCTTAAGACAACAATAATATTATGTACAAAAGCGAATAGATATAATTTTATATAATAATATATGTATTAGGTGGCTCGGCACGGCGCGGTGGCTGAAATCAATCACGCGACGTGATTGAGAGTAAGCAACAGCCGCTGCCACTAGTTCTCGGATGGGTGACCACCCGGGTTCGTAGTGTGCAAAAACCTTGCCACACATACACGTGTTTCTAACTGACAGTGCCAACCGTCCCAATCCTACTGTACCAACCCTACCAACCGTAGGCTAATGATCTCAGTAGTAGAAGCCTAAAACAAAAAAAAATTTATAAACGCCAATTTATTGCTTATTTTTTGGATTTCATAATAAATTACGTTTGACTCACTTATAATGGGACATTGTGTCAGGAGAAGGTGGGAAAAAAGTATATATATAAACATAAATATTATTGTAAAATTCAAATAATGATCGATAGATGATTGCGTTGTCCATCTATAATATAATGTAACTTATCTATGACAAAAGTAATAAAATATAACAATACCGATAGATTTTGATGCGATAAATACGTAAGGGACATCGCAGGGAATTGCGTTGGGTTTTCCGCGAAAACCACCAATTTCATCGATCGATTTTCGTGTTTTCGAAAGCTTTTATTCACCTAAATTGGAATGTTATTTATTTATAAAAAATACGTACTAACAAATATTTTTCAGACAAAAAACGGTCACACCTTTTTACTTACTATTATTTTGTATTCTAGGTTGCAACGAGTTCAACATTTTCGTGACCATTTTATTTTAAATTTAATAATTTAATAAAAAATATTTTTCCAAAACGTTGAAAAACTTCAATGACCATGTCGATTAGTCAGTCTTAATCATAAGTGGAAGCGCACTGACAGAATGATATTATTTCCTCGATCGTTAACATGTCTGTTTTACGATAAAAAAAAAATAATAACTCACTTTGTATTAGGACTAAAATTATAATGTAATATAAAATGGTAAAATTTGCAATTAGTTTAGTTAAAAATGTGACAAAATAAATATAAAATTATAATTTTACCAATAATTTCCAAACTATAATCGTAAATTGAAAAATAAGCTCCTTCTGATTTTAAAATGTATTGAGTGAGAAAATCTATGTTACTTTTATATTGCAAGCTTAATTATTCATGTTATTCTTACTCTAAAATAAATCCAACGCATTTTTATTACATCGATTTTAAAAATGTTTGGTCAGAGACATGGTCATTAATTTTATACAACTGAAATATTATCACCGTTACGTAATATGATTATGCACATTGCATTCATTTCGTTTAAATAAACCACAAAAATACAGTTTTACGTTTATGTTATAGTTAATGCATTTAGCAATAGTTTATTAATTATTTTAATTGAAATATGTGAAAATATGCAAATAAATAATAGATGATTTGTATCGATATAATATGAGGTGATACGTATGTACAAAATTATAATAACTAAATAATATTTATGTTAAAGAAAACGTACTTTTCACGAGGAAAAAACATTAAGAAAATATTAACCACAATAATATTATAATATTGTTACCATGAGGGCTAGGATTTATATTATGCAATAAAAAATGATGAGATATATATCTCATATGCATTTATTTTTTAAAAATATTTTAAATTCTAGCAAAAATCAATACATTGTTTTTTTTATTAAAAAAATTAATTGCTTACAATACTAAGTATTTTACCATCCGTTTAAAAAACTTCTCTAGAAAATTATTAAGCAAATTTTTGGGGATTGTCATAATTTAGCTCCTACACTTTGAACGTTTGGTGTAATTCTTAAAAATTATTTATAATATTAATGTCACACACAATATATACAATTGTATATCCATACGATGAACACAAGTCGTACTAATGATTAGAAAATTAATCCTTGAACATCTATAGCTCACAAGCTTATTAAGATAAATTATTAATCTTATCTTTTACTCAATCCAACCAAACAAGACAGTTTATAAATATTATACTTACGACAGATAAATGGTAATTACAGATCCTCGTGAATACGAGTTTACATTAATGTTTTAAATAAATATTCAAAAGTCCTAAATATGCATTCATTTTGATTAAAATATGAAAAAAAAATTTTCTATTCGATTCGGTATGATCCAAGACATGTGGAAAGAACTGTCAACCAATAATTGTATTTGGACTAAAGGGGAAAAAATATGCTAATGCACATAAATCCTAGCTCTAGTTATCATTATCGGAGAGCAGAGGTGTCTTGACCGCATTGACGTCGACGACCGAATATTATATAATATTTTCTACGAGCTGTGCGTGACATATGAGATATTGCGTCAACCAAATTTTTCACCTAATCTCGTATCACAATAATAAAATACATTGTTTTCCGATGGATTATAATAAATTATTAATCACTCGTTTCGGTTTGCAAACAGACGAGCTTCATATTGTGTACACCTCCTATATAGATACAATAATAATAAATATTATTGTTTTATATGGTCAGGGTTAATGATGCTGTTACGGTCATGTGCGAGGTGTAAAAACACACTTTCGGAGAACAGTGAACACTACGTATATATAATATAGTGGTTTTAGAGGGAATAAACAAGTTACACGATTTAGATATTCATCACGATTTTATAAAACAATATGTTTTGGAAATATATAAATGCCTGTTTTTATTTTCAAATAAGTGCTCGTAAAAAAAGCTACAGGTGTTTAAAAAAAGTGTATAACAATTATTGTTGTTTGTATATAATAAATCGTAAAAAAAAACTAGATAATAATCATAAATCACTAAAGCAGCCATAGCCGATCTGCGTCAACATGTTCTGATTAATATTCTATATCTTATCAACCGATCAATGGGACACAAAGGATATATGTGCAAAATATTTCAAATTAGATTTAAAATGTATTTTAATTTTGGTAAAAATTCGTTTTACCTATAATTGTGTACATTAAACTATTGAAAAGACATCGTATTAAACATTCTCTTAAACGACTTAATGCGATATAATAATCCCAAATAGGTTTTTGGTCATATTGTTCGATGATGACGGTAATGCTCATAATAAGTAATAATATTTTGGTAATATTTTGTGGAAAATGGTTTTTAAAAAAAAAGTATGTACGTGGGTAGTAACTTTATTATAATAGGTCATCGTCAGAACTTGGAATTTCTTCGCACACTAATTAAACCGGAACACTACAGATAGTTTTGATAGACAGTTCAAACCATACAAAAAATAGGTTACAATTATAACAAGTCAATCCCGACGTCAATGATGATCTATTAAAATTAAATTAAATATATGTCGGTATCATGGGAGCAATTTTTTATATAAAATATAAAAATGATTGTTTCAAATAAAGAATAAACATCGAAGTAAAAATATCACAATGCATACCTATATTTGGTAGGTATTTTACTACGGAGCAGTCTATACTTCTACAAAAATATATAGGTATATTTATATAATTTATTCAATACAAAGAGTTAATATTTATCAAATAGCGCTCAAAACGGTTTGTAGAATTTCCTCTAAAAACCATTTTAAAAAATAATTTCAATTTACTAAAACAAAATTGAATGGTTTTTCTTTTAACCGTACCATATATTAAATGCATACGTTTTTGTCGTAAGAACCCGAGATATTATTAAAACATACATCTTGCATGAAAAACGTATGTAAAATGTAATGCAAAATAATAAGAAATGCGAGGAATACAAAATACAGTTTTGCTATTAAATTCTTATGCAATTGTTACAAATTTATAGCCTGAAAAGTATCGCACTGAAAAGTTCTAAAAAAAAAAAATGTATATTTAAATTGACTGGGCAGTCAAGCCCCAGTGGTGACGATTCGTCATATACCCAACGTTTTAACTGCCTACGATATAAAGTGATAGAGTTATGAATGAAGTATCTCGATGAATTTAATTAAACTCGTCTTTGACCGTTGCATAATATGTCTCTCCATAAATGTGTGATAGAAAATTATGGGTTTTGGAATTATTTTTTAATCACACTGTATAATATATACAGCGCCTATTGGCCGTGACAAAAATCATGTGACCGAAATTTTTTTTTTTGTTACAAAAAAACATAAAATCGTTTTTGCTTAAAAATACTACGAGCTATTATTATACACACGTCGACACGACATTGGTGTACCTACCTACAGTTTGTCCAAATATTTTATAATACCAACAATATTATAATATCATATAATAATTTTTTATAATATCGTTATAAAACCAATGCCTAGACATAGATTTCATTTCAATAATAAAATTATACCTTATTATACTAAGTCATCGTAATCGAAATCGTTTTTTTTTTTTTAAATTTTTCTAGACGTAATTTATAAATTATTTTTTAAAATAATGTCGTATGAATATATTATAATAATTACATTTCTTAATAGGTAACCTACTTAACACGTTTAAGTATAAAATAGAATCGATTTTACAAATCTGTTTAATTTAATGGTGAATAATCTCATTTCTTTTGTGTTAAAAGAATTGAATGATTGATTTTAGATTTTTTTATTTTCCGTTGAATGTTAATATGGATGTAATTATATTATGTCGGATGATTGTACATCTGTAAAAAGCGTTTTTTTCGTTTTGTTAAATTATAGATTTCAGAAAATGATTCCACCTGATGAAAATTATTTGTTTTCTTCAAAAATCAATATATTAAATAATATTGCTAGGATTAATTGTAAAAATCAGGGCTTGCATTTGAAAAAAAAATTCTGTTTTATGTTATTTACAATTAAAGCGTTACACAGTTTTTGCGTTTATCGTTATTTATAATAAAAACATTATTCAACTTTTTCGTTTATCGTTATTCAGAATTAAAAGTTATACAAGTTTTGCGTTTATCGTTACTTAAAATAGTGTTAATCATGTTAAATTTAAAAATAATAACTAAGGCGGGTAATGGCCCGGATACGGACTATTATAATATTATCAATTCTTAGATTGTTTGCATGAAATAAATGTTTCTACGAAACCAATAGACCTTTTAAATATACGGAATATTATAATATCATCAATTCTTAGATTGTTTGCATGAAATAAATATTTCTACGAAACCAATAGACCTTTTAAATAAATAGATTTTAAAATATTTCGTTTTGCGTTATTTTTCGTTTAATGATATTCTATAAATTACGTTTTGCGTTATTCTTCGTTTTTATAGAATATCATTAAACGAAAAATAACGCAAAACGAAATATTTTAAAATCTATTTATTTAAAAGGTCTATTGGTTTCGCAGAAACATTTATTTCATGCAAACAATCTAGGAATTGATAATATTATAATATTCCGTATCCGGGCCATTACCTACCCGCCTTAGTTATTATTTTTAAATTTAACATGATTAACACTATTTTAAGTAACGATAAACGCAAAACTTGTATAACTTTTAATTCTGAATAACGATAAACGAAAAAGTTGAATAATGTTTTTATTATAAATAACGATAAACGCAAAAACTGTGTAACGCTTTAATTGTAAATAACATAAAACAGAATTTTTTTTTTCAAATGCAAGCCCTGATTTTTACAAATAATTCTAGCAATATTATTTAATATATTGATTGTTGAAGAAAACAAATAATTTTCATCAGGTGGAATCATTTTCTGAAATCTATAATTTAACAAAACGAAAAAACGCTTTTTACGGATGTACAATCATCTGACATAATATAATTACATCCATATTAACATTCAACGGAAAATAAAAAAATCTAAAATCAATCATTCAATTCTTTTAACACAAAAGAAATGAGATTATTCACCATTAAATTAAACAGATTTGTAAAATCGATTCTATTTTATACTTAAACGTGTTAAGTAGGTTATTAAGAAATGTAATTATTATAATATATTCATACGACATTATTTTAAAAAATAATTTATAAATTACGTCTGGAAAAATTTAAAAAAAAAAAACGATTTCGATTACGATGACTTAGTATAATAAGGTATAATTTTATTATTGAAATGAAATCTATGTCTAGGCAATGGTTTTATAACGATATTATAAAAAATTATAATTTTAATATTGGTTGAATAGTTTCAAAATTAATTTCAACAAAAGAAAAAAAAGTTTATTTTCATTAATTATACAATTAATTCCCCTACTTTCAGTATCAGTAAAAGTTATAAAAGTAATATTTAGTTAAGTCATAGATCTGGGGATACCAACATAGTCAGTAATTGTAAAAGTATTTATTATTATTATTATTATTATTCACATTATTATTATATACTAAATGGTATTTATTTATTTAAAAAAAAATGTATAAATGTCAATTTCACCATCACATGCTAAACGATTTGATGCCAAGAATGTATGTGGATTTTGGCAAGGTAAGTGCATATATAATTTTGAAACTTTATGAGCTAAACAATCGTAGACTGGAATTTTATTTAACCATATTAAAAGTAACTAAAAATAATTAATTCTCTGCAAATTTCGTTTAATATATTATCCATTAGTGGTCGGACGGTTTTCCAAATGTCCAATTAAACTGCACATTAACATATGTTTATACCAGCGAAACGTATCACAAAAACCAATGTATTATTACAATTTTCAACAATGATGATTTAGGATTGAATTACCAATTTTAAATAGTAATAATTCTACAGTTGCGCAAATATAATACTTATTTAAAACATCTAGGTAAGAACATGTGTGTAGGCTTTTTTTAAAGATATTTCAATTTTCAATCGTGGATAATGAGCAGTTTTAAATTGATAAATATTGTCATAATAAGTCATAATTCACTTAAACATTCATCTACTCTAAAAAAGCCAAGTACAAACACAATATGTAAGTAGGTACTAATTTCTTAATTTCAATTTTAACAATATAGGTCGATTCTTTCTAGTATCAAAGCTAACAATACAAAAAAACCCTGCTAAGCGTACATTTGCTTATGTTAGAAAACGGAGACATCGCCATGCAGGTGTTACATTAAATTAAGTTCGAAAAAAATACATTTTTGAAACTCACTATTTTCTAAGGAGTATTCGATAGGCAATTTATATGACGATTGTGGTTGTGTACAGTTGTTGGGTGAGTATTAAACTATCATTTCTGTGACACCGTCATCATTATGGAAAGCAAATGCACGTTTCATTGCATTCAATATAATAAAATATTTTGTAACTGCAAGTAATTAATTTAAACTAATTTAGAGCTGAAGGCTTTCCAAAATGATGCCTACTTAAAGTTATCGCATTTTAATTCAGTACAAATATTTGAGCTGGTTGGATTTTTTTCTTAACTATATACATATAAAAAAACCACTACCTAGTAAATAACATTTGAAAAGTTTGAGAAATACAATTAGAGTTTTAACAACATTTTAATCGAAACAATAGTCTCAACCAAACTAAAATATTTCTACAGAATTGAAATCCAATTCTAATAAGTAGTCGTAACTTTGTCAGGATTTTAGTAAGTTCTTAACCGTCTAAATCGTTAATTAAAAACGTTACTTTTAAGTTTTTAACCAACTTAATTGTTTTGCTTTTATAGTGGAAAATATAAAAAAATATACGTTAATTAAAAACACATAATGCTATATTATAAAATACAAAAAAAAATTTAAACTTCACCTATCTTGTAAAGTATTAAAATTCTTTTAAATTTAACATTTTGAGTGTTGAAAATTTGATCTGAAATAGGCTCATACAGCATAAATGATAACTGACGTTTTCCCCATATATTGTTTTTAAGACGTGATATTCAGATATTGTATTATAATTTATAATGAAATATAACGATCATACAAAATCAGGCTTTAGAAATTCGACTGACAATAATCATTATGCACCTTTTCATTATAAATACGATGTATAGGATCCTTAATCTATTAGCAGAAACAATAAATCATAATGAAACTTTTAAATCATACGACAATATCAATGACAATCTTTGGATATTGTGGAGAATGGACTGAAGTCCATAATATAATCTCCGATATATTGGACAGTGATAGTGTATAAGTCAAATACCTAAAAACAGAACCATGCTGCACCATAAGTAAAGAAGCGGCACTTGCATTAGAAATATTATGTAAATAATATTATATTTAAGACAATCCCTATCCTACACTGCATTTTAATATTTTCTAACAATGGTAAAAATATTTTAAAATAATATTTTAAAAGATGCATAAATAATTAGGAAATATTTTAATTATATTCTTTGGCCAAGAAGTTCATATTTGGAAAATATTTTATAAATAAATTTACAATACATTTTAATCATAATTTATTTTCAAAAAAACATTTTGATGGAAACTTTATAAAAATATTTAGTCATCATTTTTATGCAATCATGTAGTACAATATATGATTATGTTATCATGAGAAGAAAATATTTTACAATATTATCAGTCAAATAAATTAAATATTCATTATTAAAGCATATCAAAATATTCACAACATAATAATATTATTTCCCAAATGCTGTGTGGGATGTATGAATTGAAGATTTATTTAAACTACCAGGTTTTTTAAAAAATAAGATTGAGAACAATGTTTTAAATAAACAAATACAATTGATATTAGTCCAATTCTTTAAGTATGATAACATGTAAGGAAGTACCTTTATGTATATTATTTTTATTTCTTTATTGCAAATAATTACTTACATAATTTATTAAAATATAATACAATATAATAGACCTAAGATTTTTAACTGCTTCGATTTGTGATCACACGAATTTCTACAGCGTTGGCCGAGTATTCTCTTCTCTTTTTCTTTCTCAATTATCATGAATACTTTGCCTTCAGTGCATTATGAGTTTGATTTAGATTTAACTATGATACATTTTTTTTTTTATATTCCTGCCTTTGTTGAGTTGTATTAATTTTATAGTCACACGATACTTATTTTGTGCAGACACCAATCAACGGACATTATCATCACAATATTATGAAGTGTGTGACCATGTTTCAGATTATATTACAACTATAGAGACGAAATTATCTTGCTGCATAAAATAATAATTGTAAGACGTACCTAATATTTCATACTTCAAAATGTATTTCAGAAATTAATTTATCAGCACACGACGTTATAGATGGGCTTTTCAGGTACACGATTGTCGCCAATTGGTTTTTCATGTATTTTTCATGTTTGATATTTTGTTAAAAAGAAATATATTGACATAAATTTAATGTGAAATTAGTTTAAAAACATGGTAATAATATATATACTATCCAGAAGGAGATAAGCTACATGGGAATGTCCAACTTTGGAAACATACAACATCCTCAAATTATTCGAATACAAATCAAGATCAAATCTCATCAATCAAATATATATAATATACTATTTATACGATTTTTAATTGTATTTATACTATTGATTATAATGTAACTAGATTTGAATCCGAAATCATATAGCAATCAAACAGACAGCTTCTAATAATATATTTGATGATTAAATTATGCTTATAATTTCGGCACACTGAGAATGAAATAATTATATAATAATAATCAATAACATTGAACTTTTATAGCCAAATTGTAACTAAATTAAAAATGTATCAACAATTATTTACATTAGTTTAGTGAGTATATTTTGAAATTGAAATTATTATTTTAAACATTTTGTAATAAAGCACAATGTGTTGATGTGATACAACATCATTATTTTTATCTAGGTTGAGTGGCATAGTAATTGATTTTCACAATACTTCAAATACAGGAAACATAATTCAATACAATAATATTACATTTCATATATATATAAATATAAGATATTATATAAATAATAAACAAACAAAAATATTTTTTAAAATCAGCCATGTTTACTTGGCACACTTGTCAAATGTCCCACTTGCTGGAACACTCTCGTTTGTGATAGATGGATGAAAATACAGAAGTCGCTGCTTTAGTTCGATAAAATTGACAAGTTCCTTTTCATTTGTATTATTAATTGTAGTAATTGAATAATATTTTCAATAAGGAATTCGGGTTTCAAATAATATTAATGATTTATTTAATTTTCGAACGATGGCAAAGGCTGTTTTTCAAACTACATGTCGCCAAACATTGCAGGAATATTCCTAAGGACCATTTCTAGAAAAAAAAATTCAAAATCATTCATTTATTGCCATGCGGAGACATGTATTATATATTATATTATACACTTTATTATATACCTACCATAACCAATAACCGCATATGTGGGCACGCATACCGAAGTTCTTTATCTTTAAAAACTTATTGGCCGACACCATAATATATATTATAATATATGCGTTTTATGTTTTATATATATATATATATATAGAGAGAGAGAGAGAAAGAGAGCACGCACATAACTTTCACAAATCGCAATCGGAGAATACCACATATATTTATTATTTTAATATACACTCTGAACTTTTGAGCCACGTATTTCGGAAATTCCTGTCTTTTATATGATATTATTATCGTTCGTTTTATAGGCGTTCGAGCCGAATGACTTTCGTTCACTATTATACGCGCGCGAGTGACTTACACGGTTAATTTTTGTTTAAACACCACAGAGGTATACCGACGCGTACATATTGTATGCACGGTAAAATCAATAACGTACATACCATTATATTATATATACTATACAACTGGAGTCTATGCTGGGTCGTAATTTCAGTTTTTGAATAGAAGCACAAAAAAGGCCACTACATTTTTTCACCAGTCCAGCTGGTTGAGGTTAAACAAACTGACATTTTGGATTCACTCGTGCTCCGCGATTAATAACAATAAGCCATTTACGTTAAGGCACAATCTTCTATTTCGTTTTGAAAATAGTTCGATGCACCTGTTGTTACATACTTACATGTGGTGTCAAAAAAATTAAAAATATTTTTAATGTTTCAAGAAAAAATCTGGACGAAATTAAATTATTTTTAAAATGTCATCTAAAGTTTGTTCAATTATTAATTTATTATAGTACTAGTTCAAGTACGTAATTTATATTGGATATGCTCGCTTAGTGTACAAATATTGTTTTAGGAGTGCATATTATATGAATACCTCACAACTCCAAACATAAGTCTAGTTTGGCATATAATCAAACAGTGGTGGATACAAGGGGGGTGGGGTGAAGAGGCGTTCGCTCCCCTTGGGCTGTTTTTTACGTTATTTTTTATTATAATATTTGGCATAAAAAGGTAATTTAATTATTGAAAATTCGACCCTTGGGTAACTTCTGGTTCCGCTAATGTTATCAACCATACATCTAGTTCTAAATATCGCCGATAGTTTATAGTTTTCCAAAACTCAATAGCATTTAATCACGATGAAATAAAATGAATAAAAATGTATTTAAATAATAAGAGCTGATTAGGTAAGTTGTGTTGTTGTTATTTTTGTATACGCGTTTGGCATCAAATATAATTGTTATCGACACAAAATGAAAGCACCATAATTATATATCTCACGTTGAAAATTATTGGAAATATTGAAATTAATCAAACGACTATAATATAGGTTGTCTGTTAGATGTATTGTTTTTTTTCCATGTGCAAGAATATTTCTATTTCTACTTTTTGGCCTAGGCGTTAGAATTGAATATCTCCGCGGTGCAAGCGAGAGCTTGTTTGTTGTCAGAGGAAAGTCCGATCAAGGATTGTTTTTCAATTGCATATATTTTATTAACATGAATAATAGAACATATTATAAATTATGACTATATGCATATATTATAAATAATATTTATTACTAAGGTTGGTGAAGTAAAAAATATTTAAATTTAAATATTTCTTTACTTGGACACTAACGATATTTACTGATAATTAGATGGTCCGAACAGAGTAACTTTGATCATTCATCATCAATTAATAAAACGAAAGAGCTAAAAATAGCAGCTGAAATGTCAATGTATATTAAACAAAACATAGATGCTTTTTATTTTAAGCAGACCATGGTCTGTTATTCGTCTTAATACCTATAATCATTTAATAAACACTTTCAGTTATAATATTTCTACATGTTTGTATATGTTTATGTTTAAAATTGAACAAATCAATTAGCGTTCTTAGTGTGAAAATTAATGATATAATAATGATAAAATCATAATATGAAAATGTTACCAAAAGGTTCAATATTTCATATTAAAATTATAAGCAAGTAATAATAGCAAAGTAATTATTATTTTATCAATGAAGAAGTTTTAATTAATATAATAAAATGTTAAAACATTCAATTTTGTATTTTTACTTTTAACTATATATATTTTCAATTTGTATGATTGAATAAATATTTTGATGTTGATTTTTGAATATTTACTTTGAAAAATATTATTTTCGGCCGTTTTTTTTTAAATCTTTGATTATGTTTATAGTACACTTGCATGTGTCTAATGTAAACAGAAGACATTAAAAAAATTTAATAGATTTTCTTTTAAAAAGATTTTTAAAGAAAGTTGTTTGTCTCTACTTATTAGAATACACGTCGTCGAACATAACGATATTCCACAAAGATCAAAGAGAAAAAAATGATTAAAATAAATCCAAATCATCTAAGATGACGAGAGTAAAAAAAATCTTTTTACATTGAAAAGTAAAAAATATGGACAGGCGATGGTAGGAAATTTGATCAGAAATATAATATTATACATAACGTAATGATATGAGGCGGAGAACAGCTCTGGATGAACCAGCTGGTAAACTACTAAATTTATTAAACGTCTATCGTCTATGCTGTTACATTATAAATATATCGATTGAATATTATACGCCTGCCATTAAGATCAAAGATGAAAAACATCTCGAAATAACATCAACTGCTACGCGCAACACTTTGAAAACCGGAAACACGCGTAATATTCGATTCTTTCTTCCGGTGTCCCGCAACACACTTACCACTGCGTTATAATAATAGGTAACTAATAAAGGGCACATGATCATAATTTATACAATACTCTTTCACGTCCGCGCCACTATTGCACGATGTATTATGATCGTCCTCGGAGTGGTTGGTAACACATTTTCAACTCCTAAAAGGCTTTTCACCGTTAAGTAATCATTAAAAACGAAGACACTCAGTCGGACGAGAATCGGTCACACTCGATAACCCTGCACCGTGGATATCTGATGGCTGCAAAAGAGGAGATACCGAAAAGTCCTACATATATGGCGATGGTACGATATTCGATTAGAAATATAATATTATAGACAACGTAACGATGTGAGGCATGAACCAGCTGATAAACTACCAAACTATTATACGTCTATAGTCTATACATTATGAATATTAAATTGATTGAATATTATACGCTTGGCGTTGAGATCAAAGATGAAAAAAATCTTTAAAGAACGTCGACTGCTACGCACAACCATTTGAAAACCGGAAGAGTGTAATTCGATTCTTTCATCCGGTGTCAACAAACTCACCACCGCATTGTACTGATAGGTAACTAATAAGTGCACACGGTCATAATGCACAATACTATCTCGTCCTCGCCACTAATGTATGACATAAAATCGTCCTCGGAGTGGTCACACATTTTAACTCCTAAAAATATTGTTTTTCAGTGATTTTTAATAACGATTACAATTAACGACGACTCTCAACCGTATAAGCATTGGTCACACTCGGATATCCCTGCACCTCGGATATCTGATGGCAAGAGAGAAAAGAACGACAAGTCCTACACATTCACCGTTCAACATATTATTATATCATGACTGACCGAAGAATGCATTTAGAATCATCTTCAAAATGTTTCCAACCCGCGGAATCACATGGCCAGACCCAATAACAATCAAAAATCTACTACGGAATTTCTCATATTATTTATAATCCAATGTAAACAAACTATAGAATTTAAATAACATATTATATTATAACTTCATAATATGTATTCACAAGTCAAGACATGTTGTAAGTAATAAAATATTAGCGCCGATTGCTATAGGGGTTGTTTTCTTGGTAAATAATATAATAATAATAATAATAATAATGATAACAATGATAATGATAACGACTGTTGGCGTTGCTGTGTGCTGTGTGCAAACAAAACCGTATAGCAGGTGGAAGTAAAGTTAAAAAAAAAAAATCATTTTCTGCTGCGCGGGCACATACGGCGTCCGGACGTTATGGGACGTGCCAGAGCCGCCAGTCTTCGGGCGTAATAAAAGTTGTTCGGGATGAGATAACTGTTACTATTACCGAACATAGACGGGAGGGATTTATTTACGGTTGTTTGCGACCACTGATATACGATTCACGTCCTGTGTACAATACAGGCGCGTGTGGGAATAAAGCGTATTAATAATTTACCATGACGTGCTACTGTCGGCTTCTGACGGACAGACTGACAGACGAAAACAAAAGACGATTAAAATCGCGATCTCCGCGACGATCCAACGTAGAATATTATTTATTTTTGTACTCTCAGTGTACGTATTTTTTTTTTAATATTGTGTACACGCACACCTTGTTGACGATTCCTGCTGCAACTGTTGCATACAACTGTACTGTCCGAATCGTCTCGATGCGATGTCGTGAGAAAATCTGAAAATAAATCCATACGAATGGGGAGGAGGGGGGGGGGGAAATGCAAATAATTGCAACGAAAAACTCGTGACATTGAAAGAAAAATATGAAAATTCTTGCGTAAGGACCCACATATACGATATACATGATATTTTGACATTGTCGGTGCTTATTATAGGTACTTATAGGGGTTTATTTGGACTTTGAATAATTTACAAAGATGTTGTATTGTACCTATCTAGGTAAATATAATATAGGAATAGTTAAGTACACACAATAATACGATAATATTTTATAATATATACATGCAACACATTCCGTAGGTAAAACCTCGAGGGGAATATAAAAAATGTGCAGTAAAATCGATTTATCAATATCAGCGCACAAAATAGAAAAACGAAAATCTTGTTGAGTACACGAAAATTAAAGTTATAATTAATATAAAAAAAAACATAATATATTAATGAAAAAAAAATGTATCTATAAACAGCGTAATAGGTATGTGCATAATACGGCAAGAGATTGTTTGAAATTAAGAGGTTAATAATATTGTACTATGTGTGCACTTTACAATACATTTTATAGTCTGGCACTGACCAAGGTACAACAAAGAATTTATTTAGGGCATTAAAAGTAAAAGGGAATTTGATTGATAAACTCACGATTGACAATTGTAGGTATACGCGTGTGTGTCGGAAGTAGTTTTTATTTGTTTACAATATTATTATAGACTACAAATAACCGAACTACGACATACGATATGAGAAAAAAGACTTGACGTGTACAAGATAGACGAATAATTTACGTATTTAATAATCGTGTAGATATTCGAAAGCTCGAGGACGTCTTATACTATAACATGGAAACGTTTAACCCGTGTAATCGTATTTCAGAGATTTTTAAGCCCTTATATTGTACCGGGACAATGCAGTACAAAGTTTACTGTAAATCGGTCAAAGGTTTTACAACCGTATACTAAAAGAGCTTTCAAAAACATTGCAGATTATTATGCTAATTTGAAGTTCGCTCTGGTTCACCACGAGTTTTAGGATACAGTTTACTTTCTAAACGATGGGTAGTTTAAATGAACAGGTCAATTATTAATCGTTTCATGTTCGATTCGGTCCTACAGTTATTACACAAGAAGTACAGAATATATACGTCGTATAAATGGGAAATGGCGGAAAACCACTTGCGATGCGTAGAGCATAATATAATAATAAAAACGTCTACCTACAGATATCTGTTACATACTTTTCTATAATTTCCGAATGATATCTTGTAAAAACTCATATTTTCACCGCCTAACCTTACCAATTTACAGTAGACGGAATACAATATTATTTCAATTTTAATATAAATCATTTAAGTATAAACCATGTTAGATGAATTGTACAATTAATATAATATATATTATAATATAATAGTTACAGTGTTCCTACCTTCATCTTTTTTATTCTAGAACAACCATTAAAAAGTTACTGTAGGTATTGAATTTTTTTTAAACTTATCTTTTCACTTGTTTGATAATAATCTCTGAGAATTTATATTCTTACAAGTTTAATCAAACCACTTTAACCCCCAGGGCGTCAAAACTTAATAAAATAGCTATTCTAAAAAACAATTCATTTCTGTTAGCAGAAATTGAATTAGGTACCTATTTGTATTTTAGCTTATTATACCATTAATACTATATTAGCCTAAGAGCACAAACCTTAATAACTCAGAAACTAATAGTTTGAATTTCGATCTAAACATGACAAAATTTAAAAAAAAATCATCCAATTAACAATTTACAGTTAAATGGGTGGTTCTAATTTGGATACAAACAAATTTGAAATGACACAGGACTTCAAAATACATCACCTTATAAGGTAAAATACATCCAATAGTAGGTACTTGCAAAAATATGGCCTATAAGCATATTATTTAAAAATTCTAAAAATCTCAATTTCATTAAATGCATAATTTAGAAGAAAAGTGGGATACGCAATGGCATACTTGGTGAATCACTTTAAATTATATAAGTTGTATATAATTATTTTTTGTTTTGTTTTATTATTATTAGAAAATCCAAATCGGTAATTATAATTACCTAACCTATAGGCACCTGCCTACTAATAATATTACCTTTGATATGATGTTTTGTGAATATCCCGTTGTAGCTTTCAATACATTTAATTTCTCTCATGATATTATCTATAATAAATCTTACAGTTTTTTCAACACATTTTGGTATGCATCTTTTAAATTTTAAATATTTACTATTCGTTGACATATTAAATACACTGTTATACATATATACATATGATACTGCATAAGTATCAGGATATACTATACAGATTGTACCTAACCGTGTTTCTAGTGTTGGGAATTTTGAATTGTGATCGATGATAATATTATTTTAACATTTTTAGTTTGTGTGATTTATATAAAATAGAAACTGTATGAGTCTTCGTCTGATTCAGTAAAGCAAATTGATATAACACGTAGAATTTTGTAACTCAGAAAACTAAGTCATAGTCATATATTAATTATTCAGATTTCATATCGTTTTGAGTTTATTATTAACTTATCGATAATATGATGACTAATACTGGCTTGAAATCTTGGAAATGTCAATAAATTGTTAACAGAACTGTCTAGTAACCACGTCATTGTATGAAAAACAAACTTGAGTTTGTTACAATACAGCCAGACCTTATAAACTGTTATTCGGCGAACCAATTGTTTTTAGCAGGGTCCGATAGAACTCGCAAGATAACGTCCAAGTTAGAGGTGGGATTTCCGTTATATTAAAATGAACGATCACACATATTGCAAAAGGACGTGCGAGTCCGAAACACAGTTGTACCAGTATAATTTGAGCATCATATCCTTTTCAAAATGCATCTGTTTGACGGTACACCAGAGGAAAACGCACGGTGAGAAACCATGCTCGTGTAACGTGCGCAACAAGTGGCTTAATCGAAGCTATAATCTGACGAAGATACATGAGGGCGAGAATCGGTACCAGTGTGATGTGTGCGGTAAGTTGTTCAATCACAACAACACTTTGATAAATCACCAGCGGACTCACACGGGTGAGAAACCATTCCCATGTGATGTGTGCGGTAAGATGTTCCGTCAAACCAGCACTTTGATCCATCACAAGCGGACTCACACGGACGAGAGACCGTTCCTATGTGGAGTGTGCGACAAGTCATTCCTCCGAAGAAGCCATTTGACGGAACACCAAAGGATGCACACAGGTGAGAGACCATACCCATGTGATGTGTGTGGCAAGTCGTTCATAAAAAGCTCCAGCATGAAGAGACACCGGTTGATTCACTCAGAACTGATCAGAGATATTTGATCTATGAATTAGACAGAGTTTAAATTGGGTGTCATTAAGTTATGATTCGCTTGGCTGTTGCAAAAATCACATTCCACATGCACGTAATGTGATTAATGCGCAACGTTCACGATGTTCTGTGCATGTATAAAATGTATTAAATATTTTTTTAAAGGAATAGTAAATAAAACTATCAAATGGTTTCTGATAATGAAACTTACAATCATTAAATAATCAGTCTTACATAAATAACTAATAATTAAATGTGTTTATGTATTATACCTAGGCATGTATGGCCTATACGAATTATATGCTTATTATGTATAGCAAACGTTGATATAAAATCAAGTTTTATTGAACATAATATTATTTAATATAATTATACATAACATACATAGTATGTTTAAGAATAAATGAAACGTATTATTTGATATGGTAATAATGGTAGTTATTGATTGTTCAGTCACATTTATGTTTTGATTTAATTGTTATTTATGTATGAATGACATTTTTTTAATAATTTACAATTTTATCAAAAGATTTGATCCAATAGCCAATATTCAAATTTATAAAAAAAAATCTCATAAATATTATTTAAACAAAACAGGTTATTATGTTACAATCAATAAATTTTTTTTAAATTGAATTTAAATATTGATGCAATATTAATAAATGTTTAAAACAAAGTCTGGGAATGTAAAAAAATATGTAAAACATGGCTAGTTTTTATTTCGTTCAATAGCTTAAACTATAATGTTATCCAATAAGCATAATCCAATTAACTAATTTATTTTATTGATATTTTATTAAGTCATAAGGTGTATACAGTTTTGAAATATATTATTTCTCAGAAGTTTTTTTTTTAACGAAGTACTTATAACAAAATTGGGAAAATATAAATCAATTAACTTTTCAAAAATAACGTAATTGCATTCGTAATATATTTGCTATTAGGTAGATATCGTTCGTTAAAATGATTATTTATAATTTTTTGATGTCTCATGGACACATAAACATAATACATTTTTTTGATTGAGAAAAAAAAATATTCACCTTGAAAAATAATGCGTCGCTAATCGTTGATAAACAATTTACTAGCGTGTAACTACTTATTAGTAGGTACCTACGTGTATAGATACCTAATGAAAATAATATGTGGAGTCGTCTAATGTACTACGGTGAAATTGTTTAAATGATTAGGAATAATTATTGTGTTTAGTGTTTGAAAAGAGAAAAACGTTTCCTGTAGAAGTGAATATGTGATCAATATATTATTATTATTAATTTACCGATCGGGATTAGTTTATTATATAATATATCATATTATATGACATAAAACGTTCAACTTACAATTACTATTCTGGTTAGGAAAATATATGTTATAATATCCTATTTTATATTATATATAAAGTATGAATATATAATAGTATTATTATACTATTTTAAGTATGAATCCTTTTATGAATCCGGCTACGAAAAAAAATGGTTATATATACTAAAGTATCTCGGTTCATTTTTAATTAAACAGCAACTTTCAATAAAACTCATCGTCAGTGTTTTTATTTTATCTTCTGTCGTAGTATAATTATACGAGACTTGAACTATTGAAGATATTAAAGAGTTGTGTCATAAAATATCAATAAAACGTTATAATTTACCCATCGAATAATTAAAAATTATATCGATATGAAAAGTACTAATCCCAATAAGCTTAAGCTTAATACGAAAAAAAGTTTAATTGAATGCATCAATGAATTAATTGTAACAGGTGGGTTGTAAATTATCAGTTGGGTTTTGTTTTCGCCCACGAATCAGATAAACCACCCGAATCTATCTGAAACATCCCTTTGCATTTTGACCGAAACAGCCATCCACTAAACTTTGTACCTGCAAATTTGAGTGACACTATACTTATTATAATATTATCGACTTATGCACAGCGTCGTATACATACGTATTATAAATTGAGAACAAAATAAATTTATATTATCTTCTGGTATAATTATTACAATAGCCAATACTCAAAAATAATTTAATATTTGAATCATATCGAAGAAAAAATGAATAAAAAAAAATAATGATGATAGGTACCTATTTTATTCGTCCACTGACGAATGAATTTATGCAGATAAAGTTGTTTGGATGCCGACCCATAGTTGGTGGTAAGCTTTAATGCGATTAATATTTAATATTTTGATGCTTTTATATATTTTTCACTGGGCAACCATATACGGCTGTAACGAATAACACATTATAATATCACTAAAAAGGTAAACCAGAGGATAATACTAAAACAATATACGTGTTAATATATTAATTATAATTAATTTCAACTGTCAATATAATAATATTAATATTCACTGGCCATCAACTGATATATTGCATGAATTTGTAATATATTATACTGTATTATATTGTTGAGTTCTTAATAAATGTATCTAACAAAAAAATTACATGGGAACACATCAAAAAAAAAATTTACCGAAATGTATGAACATTTTCTTAAGTACCACTTTACACACATTTATACGAAATCGCGAATCGTTACGCTTAGTGAACATTAGAGTTGTTACCTATAACCATGATTGTCAATGGCATCTCCCAGCAATATCCCCGATTAAAATGTCATGGCTTTTGATGATAAAATAGTTAAAAATCATAAAATCGGTACTATTTCAATAAGAGGCTGCATATTCCGGTTTATCCGAAATCGTAGATAGGTATTCTGTTTTCGATACGAAACTTTTTAAACGTTTGAAGTTCAAGAACAATAACAACAAAAACAATTCAAGGAGATCGAAACAAAAAGATACAATAGATTTCGCTGCGGATTGGAATTTTTCGGTTGCACAATGTATAATAATATTATAGAATATACCTACCCACTACTGAAACATAAAACCAACGTCTACAGTATAAAAACATTAAAAGTCTTTCAGAAGAGAGGTAAATAGTTGTTAGATCAAAAAGAATGAAAATAAAAGGATAAAACAACACACACGCCACCAGGTACACGTGACACACACACGTGGTTATAAATAATAATAAACATATACATATATATATATATATATATCATGTGATCATTTGAGAGGGAATGCGTGCGTGCTTGTAGTGATTTATAATATTCTACTATTATATACGTAAGTATAATGCATTTCGTACAAAATGGTCTGTGACGTGCACGCGGGATCCCATAATATGAAATCGTCAAAAATAGCCACGGTTACATCCGTCGGCAGGGTCCCCAAATGCTGAAGCCGTATGAACATATTATCATTATTATATTTTTTATTTGAATTTTTTTTTTATTTAAGTATATACTAATTGATTGCCAAGCAGACGAATTCCCATGGTCCATTTCATTATTTTGATATTATATAATAAGTATCAACGTCGATAATCGAAATAGAAGTTGTTGAAATAGGTATTTAAAGAAATTGTGTTCAAAGTAGGTACGCACTGTCTAACGATGATTATTTGAAAATTATAATAATTCATTTGGATTTACTAAATTTTATAGTTTGTTAACATAGTCTGAGTACAATAAATACTATATTATATCAAAAATACTATTTATACATTTTATTTTTTTTTGTAAAATCAATTTTAAAGGACTAAAACTATCAACTTTAGTATATTTACATTTTAAAACTCAGAAATTACCTACTTTAGTTATTATTCAAAAATCAGAATTTGAGTAAATTGGTATTATTAAAGGAAAGATTGGAGATAAACGTTCTTGAAAAATCACTCTGTACTATAGGTACTCACAAGGTTGTTTTAAAAGTAATAGCTTATTTTCTCAAAAAGTAATAACGTTTTGGGAAGTATTTTTTTTTACATCATTTTAAATTTGAAGTCATCACAGAGCAATATTTAAATAAAAAATAAATTGTATTGTTATTATAAGTTCGTTACTTTTTTGAATCACAGCATATATTTTTTATTTCATATTTTTCAGTTCATTAGTTTAATGGGAATTTCATACCTACATTAATATTTTATTTTGAACAAGTATTTATAGTTATACCTACTTATAAGTACCTATTGAAAGTTATGATGAGCTGAGGAAAGTGACGGGGTTAACTGGAAAAATGTATTCTCTTCAAAAGTTACACCGCTCTTAGACAATTTAAACACTTTAAAGTTACGAGTAATTAACTAATCGTTCAAGGTACACTATCATAACATTTTGTTATGGACATTTTAATTTCGAATGTATGATATACAATAAAATTGCATAAAATAACAAATTTTTAAATTTATATTACCCATGCGGTTACGATTAATGTTTGATCACACAATTTGATCATCTCCTATGTCGCCCACTAAGACAGTAACAACATATTATAATCAAATTGTGTGTTATCGTCGATTATAAGTATTATTTTTCTCGAATAAGTTAAAATATATATAACTCACGATTTTTTTTTTTGTATTTCATATTTAAGTTGAAAAACGGCAAAGGAACATATTATCTAATTGTCCCGTTGAAAGTTTATCGGGAGGTATCATAATATGGCTAATATACAGCATGCGCTAGTGTGACGCTAAATTAATTGGTATACATTTTACTACAAAGATTTCAGTTGAAGATCCTTATAAAACTATGGTAAATATATTAAACTATACAATTACCATAATTTCGACTCGTTTTTTTAGCAATTGTTTTGAGTTCGCAGAGTCATATACATAATATTATATCATGAAATATAAATCGTAAATTAGTAAAAACGTGCTTTACAACAATATTTCTTCAAATCTCAACACATTATTTAATTTGAACTTGACACAATTTTTCTCGTTTGTAAATATTTTCCAATCTAGTATGTAAAGTACTTATATGTTATTGGAGGACAGTGTATTTATGGATAGCGTCCAGTAGCAGCACCTATATTTAGTATTATATATATGACATAGCGATTCACGTGTATGTAATAATAATATTACGCAGCGATATAGATATATTTTATAATAGTTTATTCCGAAGTTTACTTTAACAACTTTTTTACTTCCCGCGAGAACCCAATCCAAATATTTTTCCAGCTCGGGTATATCGCACCTTGGAGACATGTGTATACCTACTTACTTTTCAATATCACTCGAGTCCTGTTTTATTCGCTTGCGGTCGGTATAATACATAACATATATATATATTGCTGGTCAATAAACATACAAGCCACGAAACATTGTATTGCAGGTCACCAAAGTTGTGACACTTATAAATGTACAATATACATAAGTGAAGCTTGGGGAATACCAGTCACCCGAGCAAGAAATCAAAATATGTCTCCAAAAATATTAATTTAATTAAAACTATTATTTATTATATAGTTCTATTGAAAATCGAAGCACTGGCATGTTGGCCACATTATTACTCAGTTTTGAGTTATTATGAAAACAATTTTTTTTACTATCTAAACTTAACCAGTATTAACTCATAATGTTGACTGGTATTGACCGAATTGTCTTACAAAAACAAAAATAGTTTCAATAATATATTGTATGTCGATAACATTTAATATTATATAATAACTTGTTCGAGTATAAAAACACATTTAGTAGTTATGTGTTTTGGCTTATATTAAAGGGAAACAAATGCAAATATCGTCAAAATTGTTGCCTCACAATGATGATAAAACTTAAAGTTATTAGTATTGTTTTTTAAGTGGGTGATATAATGCGGCAGTAATAAACGAATTATTCCGGAAAAAAAAACAGATGGTAATCAGTAATCACGGATCGACATGTACCCACCAATTTTATACTTGGATAGCATTACTTACTAAACCTAAGTGTTGATATATGCCTAAGAATATGAATACTTTTTTTTTTATTTTTAGGAACATCGGTGACTATATTATAGTAATATGACCACTGTGAATTAACCGTATAATTATATACTGAAGGGTTGTACACTACCCTAATACATAATATTATATAATAATAGCGATTTTTATTTTATTAGCATTTACTAGTACGTAACTATTATAATAGCTCGACAAAAATTAGGGTAATACAAATAAAAGGATAATACTACGCAAATATATAATACACGATAGTATTTTAAACTAATCAATATAATTAATATAGATATAGGTCAGTTAACACTTAAAATAAGCGACAAGTAAATAATAATAATTATACGCATTGTTTAAACGATATTCATAAAATATTATAACCATCATCATAATAAAACCTAGATAGGTGCCCCTACTATACTAATCTGGAATGCAGGAAGTGTCATAATGTTTTTGAGATGATATTATCATGTTATGCGAGTATAATTGGAACGGATGTAAAAATAATTTCGTCCACATACAATAACAAATCCAGGACGACGACTCCGCAGGATTTTCATAATATAATTTTCATATGGACATTATAATTTTGCGTAGTATATAATATTCTAATGTAACGTTATTAATCGCATACACGGTGGATGACCGGTAGACGGACACTGCAATAATATTATGCATTTTCCTGCCAAGCTGGTCGAGGGGTCAGATTAACCGTATATAAGGACATTAAAAAAATATTATTTTGTAATTTTTTTTTTTCTTTACGACCCCTATGTTTTTTGTTTTGTTGTCCACGAAAATGCAATTTTTTGGGCCTAAGTCGAAAACCGTAAACGGTGAACAAGCAATAAATGCATAGGGTACTTATATTATTATTTAACAATAGTACCTAATTAATATGTTTTGTGATACGATGACGCGCTCTTGGAAAATCCGTTTGAAAATTGTAAACATTTTTGATCAAATCAATTATTAAACAAAAGGAAAAACAAATTTTATTGCGTAATTAATATAAACATTTTTATTTTATTTTTTTTATAAGAAATATACAATCTATATTAGGTACTTAGCATGATAGGTATATGAGATAAAAGACTTAAAAAATAACGTGGTAGACGTCATTAAGAAGTCACCCACTAGTGACTCTTTGCTTGAGGGTATGTAAAAATAAAATAAAAAATAAAGTATTTCTAAATCCTAGTTATAATATAATACACCTACTTTGAGACATTATTATATATTATTATTATTCAATATATATATATATGAAATTCAACTAAGTATTCGGGTTGTGAGCAAATAATCAGAAATAATAATAAAAGAAAAACTCGAAAAACTAATTGCACTATATTGCTGCACTGTACAAACCATCGTGGGCACTTGATAAATCGAATAACAGACTTTGTATCTGAGGGTCTTCGTTTCTGAGCGTTTGACGTTTATATTATATAATAATATAATATAGTATACCAATGGAATAGTGGTATACCACCATGGTAACATTGTATGGATAACGGTTATTACGTATTATTTTGTAGAGCGTCATCTATACATAAAAATTATAAATAATTATATCCAATTGATGCCACCAACTCGCATATTATACATTTAAATTAAATGACAAATAAGGCGCAAGTGTCGAAAAAATATGTATATTGTACCAATAATAACGATAGTATTTTTTGTGATATTAACGTCATTGTTCAAAGCTTGAACGTACGTGGCCTAAAAATATATAATTCAATGGTAATTACTTATTACCTATATATAATGTATTTGTAAGTGAAATTTATAATTATAATCGTCACTTGTATAATATAAATATATATGATTTTGAGTTTTTTTTACATAAATCACAATGTAAAACAACTTTTTTCTAAGTTATTAAATTATTTTTAGTTTTATTATAAATCAATATAATAATTTTAACAAATTATATTATGTTATTTTTTTTTAATTATAATGTTTTAGTTTAAGATCTTAATTATTCCAGTCTTTGGTACATTATTTAATAAGTAATACTTACTAAAATTATTGAAGAATTGTTTTCTTCAGTAAAAAAAAGTGTTTAAAAAAAATAAAATATTAAGAATAATATCGACGAAATATTGGTTAAATCATTAAATAATTGCACAAATCTTGTTAGTCCGAATTACACAAAAAAATATAAGGTGTCCTGCCAAGTGGTAAAAGTGAATGGTGTGATGATGAAAAAAAATATTTCGATAATTATTAGAGTAGAATCTCTAACATCACACTATATTAATTATCTTTTAAGTAATGATCATGTATTGTGGGGTTAAAATGAATGATAATGGTTAAATTTCCAACCCTTTGCATATTTATGTTACAAAGAAAGATAATTAAATTATAATAAGACACTAATAAATAACCATTACAATATTGCTGGTAAGTACTTCATAAAATAACGGTCTAGTTGCATTAGAAAACAATTTAGTAAAATATCCATATATACTTTGGATACGATAAAACAATTTTGTTATTATACATAGATTTTTCGATAGGGTTTTTATTTTATTACGAATCAACGAAATGCGCAAATTTCTTGTACGGTTTATCACACACAAGCATATAAATAATATAATAATATGGTTCAACGTAGAATGTTAAATGCGTGGTTTACTATTTTATGATTTATTTTTATCGAATGAACCTATATTTAGTAACTACTACGTATAATATAAATAATAATGATCTATAATAGTAATAAAGTACTAACTATAATATCAGTTAATAATGGCCTATAGTGTGTGCAAGAGATGTGCCTATACGGCTATACCAAAGGTTTTGTTTATAGGTAATAATTAACAAATTTAACATTTTTAAGTTTTAAACACGTACCTAGTTTATTGAAACATTTTATTTGTTGCAGTGCACAACTAATAAGTCAGCGCGAAGTAATAATATTATACTTTATTAGTGTTTATGTCGCAAAAAAAGACATTTAATTCACTTGGATAATTGGATCTGATAAGTGAGGGATGAACAATAATATAATATTTATGGCTCAATACTCAATAGTTATATATTACATATTATATAAAAGTAGTATAAGCAAGTAGTAACTAATAATTATATTGTATCCGACATAAACATAATAATAATTTATGTTATATTATATTGTATAAGTAAATAAAGGGCGTCACCAGAGCCAACCAAAAAACTTTAAATATAACCCGGTACTGTTCAAATCATATAATATGACAATTTGGATGGCATATGATTGAAACTACTGAAGCAGCGATGAGTTACCAATTATGGGTATATTTTATGCTATTTTATGCTATTTAATTATTGTTTTAATGTTAAATCTTATTTTATTGTATTTTATATTATGCAAATCTTATTTTACTCATAATATATTATGTTTATTCTAATATAGTACTGTTGCTTAACTCGATGACGATGATAATAATAATAAAATAGTAAATATTACTACCTATGTAGGTATATTGTATAATAAACTGGGTGATTCCCAGTTTAACAAAAATATTTTAGCATCTGATGTCCTAACATTTATTACTAAAGCCCGAATAACTCTATCCATTCCCTGTTGACATAAGGTATGCCATATACGCCGATCACTTTCAGACGTAAAAAAAAACAAACCAAATTATTAAAAGCACTTTAATTAAACACCGGCATATAGTGGTAATCGCGTCACGATTAGTGACGGTAGTACAATAATTAATACTGGCTTGAAATTGTTAACAAAACTGTCTGGTAACCACGTCATAGTACGAAAAACAAATTTGAGTTTGTTGTGTCAATATAATAATACATTCAGACCTATATATATATGTACACACATATATACTTATATTCGGCGAACCAATAGTTTTCAACAGGGCCCGCGATGAATTACGCAAGACGACGGTGAGTTAAAGGTGGGATTGACTTCATATTATAATGAACGATCACACCTATAGACGAAGGTGCGAAGCCGAAACACAGTTTTACCAGTGTGATTTGTGCAACAAGTCCTTTTCCAATAGCACCTATTTGATTGTACACCGGAGGGTGACTCACTCAGGTGAGAAACCATACTCGTGCAACTTGTGCGAAAAACGGTTCAATCAAAGCTATAATCTGACGAAGCATCGGCGGATACACAATTGCAAAAAACGGTACGAGTGCGACGTGTGTGACAAGCAGTTTGCAGTTAAAAGCAGGTTGGTCGTTCATAATAGGATACACACGGGTGAGAAACCATTCCTGTGTGAAGTGTGCGGTAAGTTATTCTGTTACAACAATAGTTTGATAAATCACAAGCAGACTCATATGGGGGAGAAATCATACTCGTGCGACGTGTGTGACAAGTGGTTTGCAGTTAAAAGCAGGTTGGTGGTTCATAAGAGGATACACACGGGTGAGAAACCATTCCCGTGTGATGTGTGCGGTAAGGTGTTTAGTTACAATAGCACTTTGATGAATCACAAGCAGACTCACGCGAGCGTGAAAACGTTCCCGTGCGAAGTGTGCGACAAGCTGTATTCAAACAAAGACACGCTGATGATTCATATGAGGATACACAAGGGTGAGGAAAAACCATACACGTGTATCGTGTGTGGCAAGTCATTCACGCAAAAAAGTAATATGACTATACACCATAGGTTGCACACAGGCGAGAAACCATTCTCGTGTGAAGTGTGCAACAAGTCATTCAATCAAAGAATTCATTTGACGCTACACCAATGGAGGCACACAGGCGAGAGATTATACCCATGCGACGTGTGTGGAAAATCGTTCACACAAAGCTACACCAGGAAGAGACACCGGTTGATTCACTCAAAACTCATTAGAGATATTTGATCTATGAATTAGACAGAGTTAAAGTTGGGTGTCATCAAGTTACGATTCGCTGTTCTTGTGTAATTAGTATTGGTGATTTTTCTCTATTGCAGTTAGTTCTTACTAGTAGATAGTAATAAATTGCTATTGTTTTTTTTTTTTTTTTGTTTTGATGGCCTATGACGAAATCACCATTGTTGTTTTTAATTTTCCATTTAATGTTTTTAAAAATATCATTGCACCTGCACACAATTTGATTAATGTGCAACGTTCACGAATATAAAATGTATAACACGTATTAAATCTGTACTGCTGATAACTAAACCGCGGTTATATATTAATTATTCAGATTTCATATTAGCCATTAGCTCTTGAGTTTATTATTAAATTATCGGTAATACGACAGTTATAACTGGCTTCAAATTCTGGAAATGTCAATACATTATTAACATAACCGTGAGTTTGTTATGTTATTATAACAATACATTTAACTTATATATTTGGCGAACCTATAGTAATCAGCAGGACCCAATAAAACACGCGATACGGCGTCGACGGTACCAGTGAGATTGACATCATACTAAAATGAACGATTCCACCTGTAGCCGAAAGACGTGCGAGGCCGAAACACAGTTTTAGCAGTGTATTAAATTATTCTCCAACATCACCTAATTGACTGTACACCAAAGGACGACGCACTATGATGAGACACCATTGGCAACGTGTGCGATAAACGGTTCAGTCAAGTCAAAGATAACAATAATCGGTATGATCTAACAAAACATCGGCGGATACACAAGGACGAGTATCGATACCCGTTCGACGTGAGTGACGAGTTTGAAAATAAATTAATAATATATTCATTTGAGGATACACACGGAGAAACCATACCACATAAGGTGACGTGTGTGGCATGTAGTTTGCTGAAAGAGGGAACATAATGACACACCGGTGGATGCTGATCTGTGATATTTTAATGTATGGATAGGACATAGTTAACATTGGGTTTCATCGTCTTCTGGTTAGGTTCAGGTACTATATTTACGTATTAATTTTTTAGTATAGTTGTTTCTTAACGCAAACTAATATTTTTTATTCATAATTTATTTCAATTATATGCATTTTTATATTTTTTGTTTAGCGAATATCCTGGGGTAGTTTCTAACTAGTTGACCTCAAATTCAAAAATATATTTGTATTAATAAAATTATTCAGAAAAATATTCTTTTCAGCTGGTTTTTTAAATTAAAAACGTATAACGATAATATAATGCAAGGAATATAATTTGGTTTCAAAAACTTTGTGTTCCACAAACTTACAATCGTAAAGAAAAATTACCATTTTTTCAATAACAATGCCTTTAACTAAGAAAATTTGTGTTTAGAGTTATAATATTAAGAATCACCTAAATTATACAAATAGTAGGTGCGTAATAATTCGTAGGACCCTCGATAGAAGTGCGAATAAAACAGCTTCGGAGTTTCTATTTGTGTCTTGCCTACCACGACGGCACATGTACACGGAGAACAATATATTATTATATATAGGTAACTAAAAAAAAACAGTCATCAATATTATTTCTACGTCACGCCTAAAACCACGCTGTGGATATATTTTTATGCCATTCCTGTGCCGGTCCTCTTCGTTTTTTACGCGAACAGAGACTTTTTCAGAAGTTCAAAAGTAAGACTGCAAACACGTGGACATAAACGTAGATAATAATACTATATGATGTTAAAATATGAAACGTATTCGAGCGTACTCCACGCACTGTCAGGCCAAGATCAAGATATATCAAATATAATAGGTTTGGTGTTCAATTGAGTAATCCGACTGAAATATAATTGTAAATAATAATAGGTATATCGCAGTGATGATACATTTGTAATGAATAACATCACATATACGACATGTAATATATTTTACTATATATTGTTGATAATATTATATTGTACGGGGAAAGTTTATATCTATCTGCAACTTTTATACGATTTTTGTACTCAATTTATAATTCACGATTTAGTCTGGTTTCAATTTACACTAAAAAAATCCAACTTCTATACACATTTGTTTATTTTTTTTTTCAAATAAGAATAATACAATTTTATTGTAAATTGTTAAGTAGTTGAATTTTTGAATATTTGTATGCATTTAAATCAAAATTTGAACAAGATAGTAGTTTCTAAGATTTTAAAACGCATGCACCTATAAGTATACAATTTATGCTAGATAAATGGTTTTGAATAAAATATAAAATAAATGTAAATTATATGTAATTAGACAATTTTTATAAGTTATAAAATGTTTATATTCAATATAAACAAGTGTAATTATCTTAAAACCATCACAGCTGTTCCCATATTATTTTCTAACCATATAGTACCTACCATATAGTACACATACAACTCAAATAAATATCAGCATGGTTTCCTACATTACAACGTTTCTAAAAAATAAAAAACTATCTTTTTCACATATTTTTCCAGTAAATGAAATAATTACTGTTCTTTGAAAAAATAAAGATTGTATCGCCACAGGACACTCCACAGATGGCTTAAAAATTCGAGTAGGTCCTTGAAAATATGGTCCTTAAAAATTCCAAAAATTGGAATATTTCAATAAATGCACTGTTTAATAGAATAAATCTGGGTTACCTCACTTGGTGAATCGTCTGGAACCTACTACGTTTACATTCAAATAGGGCGTACTAACGTATACTTTATTGTAAGCATCTGAACAAGAAAATCGATTGCAGTTATTTAAAAAAATTGTTGTGCGAGGTCAAAACGAACCCCACTCGACCACAACAATGTTGTCAAAATATTCTACAGACCTATCGTCGATTGTGTGGATACAGTTGTTATTGTAACTGTGTTGTAAGGCTTTCAAACGAATGTAAGAATATTTAGCGGCAACGGGTGAAGCAATTATATTTATGTTCTCTACTGCTGTAGGTACCTACACGCAACAAGGACTTTAGTGTGGGTGTCACGCGATAATAATATACAATAATATTATTATCATGGAACACTACTACCAAATACCCCACACCGCATCACATTATTATTATTATTATTATTATTTTACGGCCAGTGCGTTTTTTTGTGGCAGGTACCTACCATTAACACGTGTAACCAAACGTAACTGGCTCCCCGAGTCGGTGGTATAATATTATATATATAGGCACGCAAAAATCAAAACTTTACTGACGAAAAAAAATAACCGCCCCAAAGTACATTATATATTTTTTATTACAATACCTATCGTATATAAATATTATAAGACATACTCCACGGCAGCAGCAGACGACGACTATATTATTTGTAGATAGAGGTGTTTTTTTTTTTGTTTTATTATTTATTCCGAGTCTACATTTATATTTTTGTCTACGGTGAGTCGCGCGTGTTGAATTCTAAGATATTATGATGAATAAAAGATAATATTGTTATTATTTTTACACGTGGCAGGGCTGTGGAACTGAATCGGATGTGCGGTTATGGTAAGCGGCGTGTTCCCGGTATATCTGGTCACAGGTGTGCCCGCGCGTATCGTACCAGGTGAGGTAGGTATTATAGGTGGTAGGCAATAATAGTGAACATTTTTTATGTAAAAAATATGATAACGAAATCCGTATACGCGTATTATACGGGTCGCATTGAAAGTCGGCGCAAAGTATATAATATCTTATGATAGTAATATTATCAATATATAAATACATATTTGAATAATAATAATATAGGTTAGGTATAATACGCAAAGTATATAATACATAGTCATAGATCCGTTTGGATTTTCCGAGATCACGCGTACCCATAAACACGTATTCCGATATGATACTATATTGGTTACTAATGAATAAAATATTGTAACAATATTTATAAACACTACGCGTTCACACTTTGGGAATATATTATATTATATACAGCGAATTATCTTTAATATGATCATTCTGATTTATAAAAATAAAATATTGAATCAACCCTTTATTGAATGAAAAATGTAAAACGTAAACCCAAACATAAATAATTATTAGGAAAATAAAATATATTACAGTGGATAGTTTGCTATTGCAAATATGTAGTTTCTTTTCTTTATCTTACTCACATAGATTTTGTTATGTTACAATATTATATATTATCATTTGTCATTATTATTACCTAGTTGGAATATGGATAATAAAGGATTATTAAAAAAAGTTGTTTTGTGGAACCAACCGTTCAATATACAATCAAAATTACCTGTACAATTTTGATCACATTAAACGGGAATTTCAGTATTATATATTTTTATGTGAAGTATGTTACCGAAAAAAATGACAATAATTTGTAAGTTAACTTCTATAGTCAATAAGACATACTTTTATACATTTATTATAATGCCTGATTTGGTAAGGAATTTACGTAAATTAATTTAGTCACGGACGTTAGTTTCTAACAGAAGAAGGCAAATATTTATTAAATAATTTTTCTGTAAGATATAATACTATAGCCTAAGGCATGCTTTAGGAATATTCACACCAACATTTTATATGAATTTGAAGATAACGTTTTGAGAAAACTAATCGTCATTACGAAATAATAAAACATTTTTAACTTATGCACACTAGGTTGTTTTTATTTGTATCCTAATAGTTTTCATAATTGGTTAAGATGTGGTTAAATAGATTATATCCGGGTTAAAACCTATATATTATTTTATTAACAACAATTAAATATGAATGCAATGGTGATAAAATCCAAATTTTTAATCAATATTAGTTAAATAATTCAATATATTATTTAGGTCGAATCACAAATTACTGTTTATAACATCGACTAATGTTTTAATAATATGATAACAACGAAAATGTTAATACAACTATGGCATAATATCCAAATATCCAATATTGGCTTACTACACCAGACATTTTTGCCCAAGACTAAGAAATAATAACAATTCCTAAATCATCATCTTTTTCAGTTACTTATATTATTATAGTATGTATTCTTCCAAATCTACATTTATATAGTATTATATTAAACACATTTTATACCCTCCATTATGTCCACATCCCACGAATCGAAACACTCATTAATTTAGTCATTATTGGGAAAAAAAACCATTGTTCGGAGAGTGTTAAATACAATGCCATTGAACGTTTTTCCGATAATTTCCATTCAATAGTAATTAATGGATAAACGTTAAGCCCAAGCGATTTGAGGGCTGGTTGTTTAATCGACAGTCGATTATTTTCGACTTTTTTTCAAGCAGAAGCACTTCATTGGAATTGATCAAACACAACAGCAGAACATTTTTAAAACATCTATCACAACAATTACCTATATTAAAATTAACGTTATTGGTATTGACTTTTCTCATCGGACAATTATGAGAGATTCTTGTGGTTTACAAACTTTTTTTTGGCTTTTTCCGGGCTACCGAGTAAACACTTGGAGGCTATAGGATGATTTTAAATGCTTAACAAACTGAACGTCTTATAATTAGGTACTTAGTAGTTTTTAATGTATAAAATCAACTGAATGAACGAACAATCAGATATAATAATATATATTTCAAATGAAAAAAAATCGAATAAATTATTTAATTTCACGATTGACACAACCCATTATAACAAAGTTATATATTCTGAAAAAAAAGTAACCGTTAGTCTTGAGCAGTTGAGCGTTAGATAAAATAAAAATTGTTAATACAATATTTTTAAAATGAAACATTTTTCATGTCACATAAATCGTAAACTGTTTTAGCCAGAGTTCTCGTATGGTGTATTTACGTCATTGTACCGTACCTATATTAATTGTATATGTATGGCACGTGAGTAATTTTTTTTATATTTAATTAATGTATTTTGTTTTAAACATAAATCAAATTTCACAAAATCTTAATGCATTCGAACAAGTGTCTGGGTATTTAAAATTGTTCAATTATATGCCATTAACGAATAACAAAGTTTAAATTTAATAAAGGTGCAGGTTGAGACGTTGAGTACTCTACCGTGAACGTGAAACTCAAAACCGGTAATAACAAATGTTCCTTTTTGATCTAATAAATTGTCAAAGGTCTACCGACGAACAGGCGTATGATAATATATTAGCTGAATGTTCGTTAATTATATAATTAAATTATATTTTCACAATTTGTACAAGTTTATAATACACGGCCCCGGTAGGTACCTGAACAGTTTTCATGTGTTTGGTATTGTTAATTTAAGGCCTAATTTAATTTGGTGAATGAGTGGTTTAAATGCTTTTATTGCCTATATTATTATGTAAAATTACAATGTACACCGTTGTTCAATTATGTTTACATCCCAAGCGTACCTGCCTTCGTCTTAAATACATTCATTGTTGTAATGTTGTGTACAATAAAACATTATCAACGAGCGATGTTTCATATTAATGTTAGATGGGTACAATACATATTACTATATATTAAAACGCATTGAATACTGGTAATTTATAATTATCATCTGCTGATAAAATAATATTGCAATCATAATGATGTTCCTGTCTGGATGACGTCAGAATGTATTGTAAAGTCACACGCGTATTATTTCTGCTATAAATCACGTCAAGTGGTTATGATATAGGAGGAAAATTAAAATAATAATTAAATGCGCATATATCGTATTATTATTTCGAAACCTTCCATGAAAAATATTTCGTAATGTATTTTCACCTATCATGTGTGAATACATTTATGTAACCTAACAGGCCCAATATAAGATTATTTTAAAAGCCAGCTGTAACTTTAATGTCTTCAGAAACTTAAGCAGGGCTTTGAACATGCTATGTTGGATACCAATTTTCAGCGCTAAAAACCAAAATAAATGTCGAAACTGTAAAACGAAATCGATAAAAATTAATATCGGTAATCATACCCGAAATAATAATTAAACAAAATAGTTTTCATGTCACAGCCTGGACAATATCCTTTACGCCACGGTACCATCACGTCAAGACTTGAAATATTAGTACTTACTTCGAAAGCTCGACGTACCCATCTGCATAGTATAAATTATAATATGTTACTATGGACACCATGCTTGTGGATATGACAGTATGATATTATTATGATATGATATGCGCCGGAGTAGTTCGAATGCCGTAGATCATCTCTTAAGTGTCGTAAGGGCCTTTTCGAGCCAACGAAACGAAATAATCACCTTTTTTTTAAACGATATTCACCAAATTAAACGTCTCTCTCTAACATCGTTTCGACACAAAATTAAAATAGTATTTATTCATTTTCACTCGAAAAAATCAAGGGTCACGTGTTGAAGTATCTGCTGTTGAGGATTCGGATGTTAGATTTTGGATGACCATAACAGAATGATCATACATAGGTACGTAGCACAGCGATTAATCAATTTAAGTATAAATGATATAATTGTACAATGGAATAAACAAAAAGGAATCTTAATCTCTCCCAAAAAATGGTCCAACATTTAAAAAAATAAATAATAATCCAGATAGTTCCATGACATATTTCAAAACCCAACAATGGAACAAGAAAAAAGACGCTTCCTTTATTTTAAAAAGTTTTCTGTGGTTTGTTGCTACGCTGATAATATAGTTTTTTATATTTATTTGAATAAACAGTTTTGCCAGCTCAATTATACAATTATACAATTATGCATTAATTCTACAATGATTCCTATCTATTTATTCTGTAACATTGGGATCGTCAGTGTACAAATCATCAGTCAAGGGGCCATAATATTGAGGTGAAGGCTGTTATGATATTATGTATTTATGTCAACACAGAATGTGGGTCTTATTAATTTTAATGAATAAACGACGTGTAAAACAACACAATATTTCGAGTAAGTAGTATTTTTAATTTTTCCTTAATATACCAACCATTATTGAAACGAATCGTTGAGATATTTTTATCACACATAAGATACTATGGTTTTATATATATATATATATATATATATATATTGTAAAGCTATGTCTCACTACCTATAATACCTGACTACCGTCAACGACGAATAAAACAGTCATATTTTTATTTCGAAAATGAATAATTAAAGAAAAACAAATAAATAATAAATATAATATATAATTTACATACTGCCAGTGTTTTGATTTAAAATAATTATAGTACACAATGATCATTATTGTCTTTATCAGCGGCCAAAATAAAAAAAAATGTTTGCAACTCCGTCGTGATCGTTGTTCATACACATCTCAAAAATACCCTATGTCAATGTACCGTAAGCACATCTGAAATACCATAACAGTCTGGCTACACTACTTTGTTGTATTGTTTATTAAAGAAATATATTTTACACGTAATGTATTTGTTATGGTAATTTAATTTTTGTTTATGAATTACCCGATGGACACAATGTTTACAAAGTTACGAATTTAGAATTAAACACTGAATAGATTGATTTCAGTTCAAGTTGGTACATTATTGGTTAACAGGTATATACAGAGCACAACATGACGTCTGTAACGTCAATTGAAAATGAGGAGACTGAGGTAACTAACAATTCGACGACGGAAGATGAATCGTTCACCACTAATGATTTTCATCCAGACGAGGTGGAAGAATTGCAGAGAAAGTACTTAAACATGATAAAAATGTGTGATGTGTCGGCGGTCCAAAAACTATTGGAAAATAACAGTGGCTTTGACCTGAATTGCAAAAACTACCAGGGCATAACGGGCTTGAATTTGGCCATCGAAGTCAACTGCGAGCCGATGATCGATCTTCTATTGTCAAGGGCCGATCTCGAAATCGGAGACTCTCTAATGCGCGCTATCCGTCACAATCATTATCCAATCGTAATCAAACTCTTAGACATCATCCAAGTGAAAAGTCCGGAAAGCGCCGAGTTGGGTAACGAGAATTCCACCGAGTTTCCACAGTACCTCACGCCGATTATGTTAGCAGCCCAGTGCGGTCACCACCAGATCATCAGCCTGTTACTAGAACGCGGCCACAAAATACCTATACCGCACAAAGCTCGATGTCTATGCAAAGAGGTCAGTAGGAAAGCATTTCTTTTTTTCCCGTCAACGAATATCATAGTACTCACGTTTCATCAGCAATTTTTTCCTATTGAATTATTTAGTAAATAAATATATAAGACATTTTAATGATATTTTAAAAAATCCATTTTTAAATATAATTATTACCCGTTTATAATATTATTACGATTTAAGGTAGATACAAACAATATTATTTTTTGTACATTTTTTTTTGTCATTGTTTTGGAAATAGATGTTTGTGGTTATGTAGAAAATATTGCTAACTTTTTTCATCGTTCCACTTGTGTTTTCCTTCCAAACGTTTGGATGTATAACTCGTAGCCTCTCTCTACCTACAAAATAATATTGTAACAGGTGTGCAAGTCGTTAGCCCAACTCAACAACGGCCTTGAGGCGTCCGAACTGAAGCTGTCGGTGTTCCGGGCGCTGGCCAATCCTTTCTACATCTACCTGACGTCAGAAGACCCTATCCTGACCGCATTCCAGCTGAGCAAGCAGCTCTTGGAGCACGGAAACGTGAACCGGCTGTTCAAGTCTGACTATGAATCGTTGAACCTGCAGACCCGGGTTTTCGCCGTCGACCTAATCGGGCTGTGCCGGACTTCACGTGAGGTGAAGCTGATACTGACCCGGAAGGAGGGCTGCAACTTCTTCGGGTCGTTTCCGTATCACCGGCTGGTGATGGCCATGGACCTGAAGCAGAAGGAGTTCGTGGCGCACGGCAGCGTGCAGCAGATCCTGGAAGTGGCGTGGATGGGCAACTGGTACGTGTGGAAAGATCGCTGGTCAAATACATCGGCTTGGGCAGTGCTGTTTCGCGTGCCCCTGCTTCTGTGGATTCTCCTCCTGTACCTGTTCGCGCCGTATTCGAAGAACAGCGAATACTACTCACTGCCCGTGAACAGGATGATCAACTATCTGGCGTCGTACGCCGTGTTCCTGGTGGTGCTGACGTGGGCCAATAACCTGGACAAGCCAGTGACCGATTGCCCTGACGACACGGTGAGCCTGGTGCTCAAAGTTATCATCGTGGTGTACGCCATAACGTTCGTGTTGCGCACCTTCAAGCTGGTCATGGTGCAGGGTCCTTGGCGATTCTTCAGAATGTTGTGGAACATCTACGACTGCGTAAAATTGTGCATGCTAGCCGCCACAGTCGTGTGCTGGTGGTCGTCGTACTTGAACCCACGCAACCCACCCATAGAGCGTAAATACTGGACATCGTTGCATCCAACTCTGGTCGGCGAGGGCCTTCTGGCCGTGGTCACGGTCATGTCGTACCTCCGGCTGCTGTTTCTGTGCCAGCTCAGCTACTCGCTCGGCCCACTGCAGGTGTCCCTGGGAAAAATGACCACAGACTTTGCTCGGCTGGCCGCCGTGTTTGGCATAATCATAATTGCATTCACCGCGGGCCTTTGCCGATTTTACCAGTACTACGCAGGTATGACGAGCGTCGACCCGGTCACTGGTTACGAGACCAAGCAGGACGAGTCGTTCATAAACGTATACTCAACGCTTAAGACACTCTTCTGGGGCGTGTTCTGTATGACATCGTCCACGGCCGGCACGGTGGTCATCGAGAACCCACCCGCCGAAGAAGGCGAGGAAGCGTCGCCCGTCAACAACCACTACATCACACAGGCCGTGGGCACGCTTCTCTATTCCGTGTTCCAGACCCTGTCCGTGATTGTCACGCTAAATATGCTCATCGCCACCATGACCAACACCTTCCAGCGGGTCACCGGAAACTCATACGTGGAATGGGTGTTCGGCCGTACGGAAGTGTTCCTGTCATTCTCAATGCACAGCGACCTGCCACCGCCCCTCAACATAGTACCAACCATCCGCTGCATGGGGGACGTTTTTAAGTGGCTGGTCAGCTGCTGCAAGGCCAGCTCCATGGGCTTTGTCAACATGGTATCGTCAAAGAAATATTATGCTGACGCCTTTTCCGAGAATAGAGCTTTCAATGCGCTAATGCACAAGCTCAGTCGACGGTACTTGCGGCACAGGCAGCGACCAGTTGATTCCAAAAAATGCTCTATGGCCTGCAATTGAACATTATTTTTACGCTATACCAGAATGGTTAGTGTTTTCTCGCCTAAACATTAACGATCGAATAACTGCGGTCGCTGTCGTTACTGATAATTATATACTAAAGTATATTATATAGGTAGGCAATAATAATTTTGTATTTTGAACGCTTAAGATGAAAGGAAACGTATTTAATGTTTCATCCAATCATTTAATCGTCGTTATTGAATAGTTCCATGTGATATAATATTATGATAATATCAGCCCACACTTTCATAGAGTAACATTTTATCTGTAATTTTGTAGTAAGAAAATATAGTTAGGCAACTGACTTTATTTTGTATTAAAATATAGACGATACCCTATCGGAAATAAAACAGAAAAAACTAATAAAGAGTTTCTAAACACGATCTAATTGTCTCATAAAGTTTATTTGAGAAAGAAAATCTAAAGAAAAATCATTGACTGATTCAAATATATTTTAATTAGCCAATAAGAATACCCAATAAATATATTATCTATCAATGGGTATAGTGGAAAAAGTTGTGTGTGAATACGTTTAACAAGAAAAACTATTTATTTTTTTTTTATGACCAGTTTGGTAAAGTGACACGCATGAGATTATGGAAATTACGTAGGTAGCCATTGGGTAATGAGTGTTCACGGCTCACGCATATTAATGATCATTAACTACAAACATTTACCTACTACATTATTTCACACAAAAACACACACACTCATCATAGTACTCACACATAGTATATTATATATCCCTCCCTAAAACGAACTGTTCACAGTCACATCAAGCGATTTCAGGGCAACAATAGTTAACGCGTTTTGGTGTAACATTACAACTACAACAGATCCCTAGCATATGTACAGACAACTCAACTGCAGAAGGGTCATCATCATGTTAGCCAAAACAACAAATTACATGTATTTTGTCACCTAGTCTGAAAGCACCTTCGCGACAGTTTACATAAAATATTACTCGAACTTGTGTTTTTATTTTAACTAAACATTTCACCCTCTTAAAATAAATAATTTCGTACTAGTATTAATTAACATCCCCATATTAATTTCCCTTAACTTCTGCAGGTATGCAACTTTTTCGAATTCAATAACGTTTTAGACTTTATAATATGCGATAATATATTAGGTTAGTTTAATGTATGTATAAGCTTGAATAAACAGAGTTGCTTTAAGTAATAAAAAGTATTAATTTTCTTAAACTAACAGTAATGTTACTTGGTAAAATAATGGTTGACAATTTGACTTACATGTTTCCACAGTTATAAGGTCCTATTCAGTGTTCGGAAAGTTCACTTAAAACTGAACTCATTCGCGTTCACGTTCAATGTATATCCAATTAACTCATTCACGTTCATTATTTTTTCAAACGTTCACGTTTCGTTTGAGTTTATTGGGTCATTCATTAAATTATTTATTTAAAAATGAATTACTATCATGGATTTTTTTTTATTTTGTATGTAAGCACAAATGTACGAGAAAAAAAAATTATTTAATTAAAGTTTTCTACAAATATGAATTTTGTTAACGTTCACACTATCTGTATAAGAAATGAGTTTCGTTTACTAAATATGAACGTGAACGAAATGAAAGCGAATTCATGGACTTTCCATTCTTTCTCATGTTAATTCTTTGACGATTCCATTCTGTTTATTCTGTGGATAAAACACTATTGGCAAATTTTACAAATGTCATCAAAGACCAAAGATTCCCAACGATTATGAGAATTTCATACAATTTTGAATAGTGGCTTACGCCTAAATATATCTGCACGTCGGCATCGTTGGGGAAAAAATCAAAAAAGAACCTATAGATGTGACGATTTTGAGGTGAAATGATGTTATGTCACCACTACGACGTTATCGACACGGAAACTGGGCATTTTCACATCTCAAAATAAACGATGTGTGAAATAGCACACTTTCGAGTAGTATTTTTTTTTTTTTTACTTACCACCGTTCAAACGAGAATCGTTAAGATTTTTTTTATCGCACGCGTGATTATGGGGGTTTTTTTTATCGTAATCGTATAATGGCTTAGGTATACGTGATCGGCACTGATGTTCCTTTGCGTGTGTGTGTATTTGACTTGTTACTATTATACACGCTACTGTATAACCACCATAATATTAAAATTCAGCCAGTTGGAGTCATAACTAATTTATTTCAAAAATGAAAAATTCCATTCATTAAATAAAATACATATTACACGCGTGAAATATAGATTAATAATTGCGCTTACTTTTACAGATTTTATTACTATACCTACCTAATAATATTATAGTATTACAACCCATCAAAAAACCTTATTGAACGAATATATCATATTATATTAAACGATTGTAATAGGAAGTAGGCTAAACCCGATCGATAACATATACGTGTGCACACAACTGTAATCAAAAATATAATAATTTACGGATGTCGGAAACCGTAACGCGAACATTATAATATATTAATATAATTTATGTGTATCTCATACCAGGATCTCGCGATATGAGGTGCCATTTTCCTGGGATCCAACGATGAAATTTTCATAATTTCTTACCTGTAACAAAAAAAATAAAAAAATCAGTATAAATTCGACATTTTAATATTTTGATACGGAATATCCCGAATATAATATAATATCAGCGGTGTTATAAAGTTTCAAATCTGTGTTATTATATTTTACTAACTGCTATAGTTATACTAATGAACTTTTTATATACATTTAAAAGAATCTCAAAAATAAAAATGTACGCAGGAAAAAACGCACCGAAAAAAATTAACCTCGTAGGAAAAAATACCATATTTGTTTGAATGTTTGTTTTCAGTTGAAATTTTGCAATAGTTTAAACGCTTTAATAAATCGTGTAACAAAATAAGATTATTATAACTAAATGTAACTTAAATTTATTTATTTTTTTTTATCTATTTACATATTCTTACTTTATACGCATGAAGTAGGTACCCAATACCAATAATATTAAGTAAACTCAAACCAGTTAAAATGTCAACATATTTATTAAAATTTGGGTAATAAAATATAATTTATTGAAAGGTAAATTTACTAAAATAATTATTACAGTATTTAACAATAAACACTTTTTGCTAGTGTGAATTGTGCATTAGTTACCTACCTTATTTACATTAAAGTTCTAAAAATGGGTATTTAAATTTTTGTATTTTTATACTTTTCAAATATCATGAAATTGATACCATACGATCATACGGACAATGGTAATTTATAAAAATGAAGATTATAACTTCAAATAAAAGTGATGACACATTATGTTTATTGAACATGTTTATAAGCATAAATGTTGTATTTATAAGATACTATAGTATAATTCTATGTCACCTGGGCTTTTTTCCTTTGTATCTTTTTTTACCAAATACCATTATTTAAGTATAAATACGTTTGTGAAACGTTCTATGAAGGGTCATACACATCTACTCATTATCAATTTAATAATTGTATATACTATATATTTCATAAACATTAAATCAAGAATATTATTATAACATAGAAATTCGCGTTTTTTTAACGATCTCGTTAGTGTTCGTTTGAATAATTGTAAGAGAACAGATAAAAAACAAAAATAGTAACAAGTAATGACGAATCGTGATTATCATAGTTGTTATTTTAACAGTATTTTACTTGTTGAGTTAATATCAAAAAAAATAATATTTCAGTGTTTTATATATAATTTTTTTTATACGTTAGTTAATTGAATATTTTGCAATCTGTTTTTATACAACGTAAGCAAATTTATTAAAAGAACACAGTGGCATTGATAATACAAAAAATAATAATTGTGGGGAAGTTTTGCACAGTTGAAACACCCTTAAAATAAATATTGTAAGATTATTATTACAGTGACAGTATCATGTCATCGTTATAAGAATAATAAACTGAAGATATATTAATTCATTATATTGTTATAATAATACAACCCAAGTTCTATTATGTTTACAACAGGGTTACCGATCTATAAAAAGGTTTTAAGCTCCCAAGCCGGATCAAGTATAAATGATAACAGTCCAAAGTGAAGAGTATTTGTAGGAGAAGGTGATAGGTAAGGACTCCTTACAAAAAACTGTCGGACTGGGATAGTTGGAAGATTAGCACCTCTTCCCTCCTTATCCTACCTACTTACTACAGAACATTCCACCCATATCCAGTGGCGTATATAGAAATAATATTTGGGGTGGGCTATAGTAGATAGAAACTAGCAAGTGATCTATTACTTAGAGGCTACTGTCTACTATATATTTAACAGTTTCTATAAATATATTCGTATTTGTTATTTTTCAACAGGCTATGAAATATTATAACTTACAATAGTACCTAATAAAATATATTGTTGTTATATTTAAAAAGACTGTAATTTCGGGGGGCCCACTAGGCCCACCCCCTATATACGCCACTACCCATTCTATATAAACGCACTTGTGATAAAATGTCTAAATAATAAATTCAATAAAATAATTATATGGGGGACGGAGTGGCTCGGAGTAGCCGGTTCGAATCTCGACCACGGGTGGCTCCTCTCTTTGGGCAGGCAACTACCTACGGGTGCCCAATTTGAAATTCTGCTAAAACCAAAAACACAAGTGTTGCCAACCAACTGTTCCAACCCTACCAACTTGTAATAACCCCTTCAGTAGCTAATGGTCATAGTTGCCGAGCTCTAGACCAATAAAAAAAAAAAGAATAATTGTATATTATGTTGTTGTATAAATTAATAATACAAATATTTTTTAGATATTTTTCTAGTTTTAGTAAAAATCTTATCGTATACATACATTTTTTAAAATTAAATAAAACGCATTAATAGGTTCGACGAGGTCGTAATAAATAATAATCACAACAATACATTTTCGTACTTACATGTATTTACTATTCGGTAGACGAATACTGCGCGTAACTATACAATAGTATATTTTATGTTGAACGTTTGTCGTAGATTCAAAAAAATAATACTTCTGGAGAAGGTAAGACATATATAAGGTATATATTATGATATGTTATACCTCTAGCTATTATAATGTATAGGTAATAATATGATTGCAATCTAATCGTGCAGGCGGATGAAATGTTATTTACGAAAGCAAATTATACGTTTTTACGGTCACTATAGTCGCGGTAAGTATAAGTGTGCATATATGCATACATACTTTATAGAGTTCATATATTTTAAAATTACGTAAACTATTCGTTCGTCTTCATCACGATTTCGAAATTTCATAGTGGTTCCTATGAATTCGACCTTCCGAATTGCGACCACGTCGACTGCGGTATGCAATTAATGTTTACCTATACAATATACATAATATATCAAATGGGTAAACGAGTAATAATCGACGTACGAGTGGAGGGGCAGGGGCAGCCCCCCCCCCCCCCATTCGGAGTTTTTTTATACATATTTTCATATTTATTTTGCATATTGCTATTGGATTTTTAATGGTTTTAAAACGAGATATTTAATAAATTGCACCCCTCCACCCCCACCACTCTTGAATTTTGCACATGCGTGCACCGCTGCTATATCGCGTAGGTACCGTAGGCATATGGTATAATGTGTTAATTTCGTATGGAAACAACAACTTAATCCAAATTTTCATCCTGCTCGACGCATAATAACATATTAATATTTATTGATTATTATGGGTAAATATATATATTAATATAATATTATATGGGTATGTCTTTTCCTAACCCGTATATGTAGGTGCTATTCATACGCATGCGCAGGCCTCATTTTCCAGAACGCTTGTAACTTCAATACCCGAAAGTTATTATGTTAACCGTTTAAAAGACTGGTAGAAAAATGTACACTTATTTTACGAATTGATTGTCGGAGCCGGTGCGTTTTTTAATACAAAAACATGTCTTAGAAGAAAAACTCTCACGCCCTGTAGAATAGTCGGATTTTGTTAGTTTTATTTTCTATTTAAAAGAATCAGAGAATATTTTGCCAGTCAGATCAATTTTTAATATTCAAAATTATAATTTTAAAGTTAAATTTGCATTTGAATAATGCACAATATTTGTTATTTTGTAAACGTATTTTTCTAGCGTTATTTAAAGTAAAATGAAAATTCGGACTTTAATCCAACCTAAAAAGAGTTTTCATCTTTCACATATTAAACGACATATCAACGAGGCGTGACAGTTTTTCTTGAAAACTCATTTTTGGATGATATAATACACCGTATCAATCCATTTCTCTATTAGGTATCAGGTAACAGGGTAGCAGTACAAGGTAGCAACTGAAATATAAAATATAATTTTCAAATTGTATATAATTGCGGAAAATGGGCAAAACCGGCACCAACACACTTACTTTTTAAAAAGTAACACTTATAACTTTTAAAACCATCTGATAATGTACGTTATTAACATTAATATTGTTTTTAATTGTGTACCTATTGCTGTCGTAAGCCCAAATTGGTATCAACATATTTTCACAGATTACTGGGTCTCGCCGGGTTAACTCGTGGAAATCAATGAATAAAATTAAAGTTTGATGAATAAAAAATAAAATATATGAAGGTGCAATCGATATTTACAACTTAATTGACAAGAATCATGAAATTGTATAAAATACTTCTCGATAGGTTAGGTTAGGTTAGGTTAGGCGTATGTTTATAAAAAGAAATTCTAAAAACCTAATACTTTCTTATAATAGAAGCTAATAATAATAATGATAGAGTCATAACTCTATTTTCAAGTCAATGGGGTGTGAGCAGCATTTATCTAGGTGCATTTATATTAACTGTTTCGGGGAGCACATTTTATCCGCCGCTGCATTCCCTCAAAGTCTGCGCACGCGTATCACTATAATATAGCCACAGTAGGTGCCTATATAGTTATAATAATAATATTATACTGTAACACGGATCTTGTGCAGCGATGAATTGATATCTGAAATGTTATGTTTCGCAATGACAGTATTAGTAAATATCGCGTACACGTCACATGCGCAGCGCTACATCGTTGTGTTATTATGATAATATTATGATGTCGTGACGGCATATTATTATTATTATTATTATTAGTTTTGATAAATCTTCCGACGCTCTCGATCACTGGCGACAGATACTGCAGCAGCTGTTGTACGAGTTGTACGACGACGTGTTCTTATCGCCACTGAAACGCTGAGCCATATTATATAATATCGTCGTGGTCGACGATCTGCACCACCACAACAATATAATATTATTATTATAATAATATTGTATATACACATTTTAACACGTCGCCGTCAGCCACCGTGTAATTTTCTAGTCTCGAGTCGTGTCTCGTGCACCCTCATCAATCAAAACTCGTTTACGTCGCTTTAAGTCGCGATCGCGGTCGACTGATATAATATAATGCATTAGACTGTATTATATTATTATGAACGCACGCGGACGACAAACTCGCAAGTGTGTGGTCATTAAAGCCTCCGTATCTTGTAATATTATTATGCGAGACGACGACGACGACGACGACGGTGGTGGTGATGATGTTGATGATAATGATTATTATAAAGCACATAATAATAATTACTACGATAATATTATTATTCTTATACGGCCTATAAGAAAGGTCCGGGGACGGCGAAGTGCGTATTGAATTGTACCTATTTTATAATACGCACGCAAACACGAAATATAATCGATGGCCAGAAGAAGCCAAAAGCTACAGTAGGCATTATAATAGGTGTCTACGATATTATTTTCTCTCCAAGTATAGTTAGTTGTCTTATGAGCCCTGGAATGGGTAAATCTGGTGGGTCGATTTGATGATGGTCAAGTAGAGGGAGGTGTTATAAGTCTAAAACGACAAATTTTACATTTTATTTTCGTCTGTTCGAATCTGTTATAGACGCGCGTTTTACCGCACTGATGTCTTTGAAAAAAATAGAAAATGCACTCGTAAATTAATGTATATTCTGAAAATGATGTACCTCGTCAAGAACAGAAAGCTCACACCTATATAACATGACGTCCAGACTTGTTATTTTCGTCAGAAACCAATCTTTTATATTTTGTTTTATGATTGAGAGGTTTAAAATATTTTACTTTATGATAACGATACCTATACAATATATTAAATAAAATACGATTATGTGCCCGAACGTGTTTTTGTCGTATTATTTTATTATACATATCTAATAAGAAATTGTTTGCATTATATTGTATTCTTCATAAATTATTATGAACATTTTATAATAGTTAAAATTAGTTTTTAGAATATCCATTAACATTTCTTATGAAGATAACTAATTTTAAAAATACTGTTAGCACATATTATCTACAAATCCGTTGTAATTAAAATTTCCAGGAAAAAAACTTATAAAACTAATAGATAGGTATTAAATTGTATTATTAGTCAGTTGAGATAACAAACTAAGAAAGTTATGAAAAAAATATGTTTCGAAAAATTTGAAGTTTTAAAACAATTTTTCTGCGGGAGTGTAATTTGTATCATAAAACGTGTGGCCCCTTGGCCATCGAGTCGTATAATAATATATGTTTCTGTAACATAAATAACAATGTCATATATCTGCGTTGAAGTAATCAGTCTCCATAATGATAGTATCAAAGAAGAAATAGAACCATATGACGACATATTTTTTGAGATATCTAAAGCATATTGATATATTATTAAATAAATTGTTCGTATACATTTGGCTGACGTGGGGTGTTACAACACCCAAAACAATCCCCACCCTTGAATAGGGTACCTATGTTAACGCGGTCATCGTGGTCTCTACCTCATTCGTCGTCGCACTCATCAGTCACTTCGGGCAAAGTAGAAAAAAATCGCAAGAAAATCGCAGACGGCCCGCGACGACTTCTCAATACCACATTAATATTATGACCCACCTGTTGTATTAGGACACGCATTTCGAGTGACTAATCACCAGCATATGTGATAAGCCATATATTATATTATGCTTTTGTCATCATTACTATCGATCTCTCTCAAGTTCTTGTAAAAGCCTCGTGTTTTAAATATTTAATAGACACAACATACATTATGACGATGTGAATGATAATAATATATCGACGGGCGCCTGTGAAAAGTGCAAAAATAAGGTAAATGTTATGGTTTCAAACGTCTCACTATCTTTATAGGCTGGTCACAGGTAACAAGCTACCTATCGACCAGGATGTCGGTATACGCAGTGATTAACTACGTGGTAGTATAATCTATAAATAAATATACGTGAACGGCGTCGAGAGTGTGCAGTGTGCGAGCGTGCGGAGACATACAAGAAACTTTGAATAATATGCAAATCTAAAATATAATTATGCATGTAACGGCATTCATTCCTCGTAAACTGTAATCTCGTTCTTCTAGACAAATATATAATATGCAAATTTGGAAAATCCCGCCACCGAAGTCGCTCCATCCGCGTTGACCCTATGACATGGCGCCGACTTGGGGAGCTGCTCCCCGCTATTGGAGCCGCCAACTAATTGTCGAGCTTAATGATTAACGAATTTTGGCACTGAAGCATCAAAATCCTCAAGCCCCAAGTCTGCAGCTGACTTTACATGGTTATAATAATAATATATATTTCATTACTCGACATCATCATCATCGTCGTCTTCGTTGCCGTCGTCATCGTCATCGCATGTCTATTATACAGCGTTTACGTTAGCACGGTGTGCTGTGGTAGAGAATAGTAATAATATTATAAATAAAAAACGATCGTTGTGTGGGCGTATACCTACATCAAATAATTAAAATAATTTGTATGCACGTCCCGATTTAAACATCGACAGCGTAAACCATCATTTCATATTATTATGCGTCGTTGTGACTTTCGCTGAAATTGCAGCGGTACATTCACGCGATGCTGTGTTAATCGGTTTTTTTTTAAACAAATTTATCATCAACTAAAAATAAATATTAATTAAAACTTCCATTCGTATTATTAGATTATTACTTCATTTGTTTTACGATTACACATTAAGCCGTAATGATAGTGTTGTTTAAATATTTACGTTGAAATGTCAAATGAGAAAGTATTAGTCGCGGTAGTTGTTTTTAGAACGTATAAGACGAGGTATAACACTTGATGTACATATCTATTTTTTAAAAGATAAATTAACAAAAACGTGCGCATGTACCTATTGATGTATTATGGTAGGCACATAATATTTCGTCATCTCCCCGAATCCATGCATAATAGACATAAACAGTAAAGTACACACAACTTTGGTATGGTGTGACAACGAATAGTTTTAAAATTATTTTCGGTATTTTACGTCTTAAAATATAATAATAATAAAATACTGTTGTTTAAATATTATAATGTAATGTGACCCAAAGCTGATAAGTGTACCTAATAATACCCACGGCGTTTTAGTTTTTATATATTATGATTAATAATGGTCAAGTATTTACATTTTTTTTCACAAAAACTGTGTTATAAATATTTGCGTTTATCTATTTATCCGTGCATAGTACCTAAATTGTGTATGAGCAGTCGTCGATTTTCACTTCGGATTATAATTTATAGAGCATTTGAACGCGTTCTGACGCATTCCTGTGATCACCAGAGGAGATGACATAATATACGTCGAACCATTGATTAAAAATATTACTAGTTATAAGTATAGTAAGAACCAATGGTCATACATAAAGTCGCTTATGTATGGTTTTTAGAGCTATTTTACATAATATTTAAAAGCTAATATTTTGAAGTGAATTATTTTATTAGAAAAGAAACTGCAGCCGCGGTACCTAATTCCTGAGCAGTGACCTTCATGTACTATAGCACCGTATATCCCTATACCGTATTATACCATTATTATACTAAGTATAATAATGGTATAATAGAAGTTATAATATAATAGAAGTTAGAATGTTATAATAGAAGTCTTCTATTATAACATGTGTAAATAAATAATTATAGTAAAAAATATGTTGAAAAAAAAAATTTTTATTTTGCATATTTCCCAATCTTTAGTGCTTATGTTATAGCGCTCACTTCGACGTTGTAGTTGCATATTAAGACACTAAAATTTAACTTATATAGTCCTAAATTTTCTGAGTCTAGATTGATAATATCAAAAGTGTCATCAATGGGCGGTTTCTTCATTCAAATTAAGTTTTCTTTTTATATATCTCATACTCTAATTGTGCCTGATGGTACATATTGTGTATGATTAATAATGATAAAAAAATAATAATAAGATTGATAGTTTAATATTTGGTAACGACCGCAAATCGAATATTATAATTTTATTAGTATATCTGAAAACGACCGCGGTTGTGTTTGGTAGTCGGATGACACTAAAACAATACAAAATATATTATTATTATGTATGATGTGTGTTTACGGTGATCTAATTAGGCTGGAGCTGCAATATGATTTCGATTTGGTTTCAGTGTGGTTTTCTATAGAAATAGACTTAGAAAAATTAGTTTTGAACGACTTTCGACTATTTTCGTGAATAGTAGTATACCCAATAATGCATTGCAAGATAAAGTCGCTTGTTTAAAATAAATGTTGTGATATTTATTTTGCGGCTAAGTAAATCATTATTAAAACCATATATAATATATATCATACATATAACTCTATAAGCATATTATACTATTATATTATTTACTTTGTTAAATATTAATATAATATGGTTAAAACGCATAATTTACGTAGATATTTTATGAATATTATATAAACATATTTTTTTTAAAACTAATTAATCATATCGGTAGAAAGTGAAAAATGTTTAACCCCAAAAAAATAGAAAAAACTGTTGCTTATACAGATTGTAAATGATATATTATGTTAATATTGTAGACATAATGTGTATATTATGCTGCTCAACTTGTTAGTTGTTACGCAAGTTTCTCTGATAATACTCAAAGTTATTTAATTTTTAATCCTTATATAACTCTCAGAAGTTTTTAAAGGGTTTGAAGTGATTAAATACATGTATCCGTAGAAAATACTTGAATCATAATATTATTATATACTTAAATATTGTGAACAATTTAAGCGCACGAATATCAATACAATTCAAATAAAACACACTAAACTAAGATATTTAAATAATTTAATAGGTTCAATATAATATGGTACACCATTTACTTATTAAAATCGAACTTTCAGAGTTGAAAAGATTTAATGAGTTTACAATAAATTAAGTAAAAAATATTAAAGAACTCTGTAAAGGATATTGTATTATGACGTCTCATAATCTTATATTGTTAAATCGTTATAGCTTTTCAACTCTGGAAACTATAGTTCTTAATAAATGGAAGTTCAACAATATAATATTGAACCTGGTAAATAATTACTATTCATTGGTTTATAGTGTACAATATTCTTTCAATTAAGTTAAAATTTAAATACATTAACGTTTATATGCCTTCACAATATATTATTATACATTCTACGATTAATTTCGTTTAATCCGTGTATTTGATCATTCACAAACAAAATAAAACTTATTATGTGATCAATGATGATCATTAAGCAATAATTATTTGGAATGAAAATACAACGGTGACACGTTGTGCTGCAATTATGTCACGCGTTATAAAATGAAAATTGAATTTTATCTAGGTATACGTGGTATATACCAGAACTGAATGTAACTCATTATAAATCCGTTTGCCATGTTTTACAGTTGCAGCGTATCATGGGCGACGTAAAGGTTTCCAAATGAGATCGTCTCACGAAATTATCAGTCACTCGGTGGAATAATACAAGAATATAATTTATATGCTATAATTCAAAGCATCTGTGACGAGTTTCAGTAATTACATCATAATTGTTATATTTTCGGTTAAGTATAAAACGTATAAACAGATTTAGCTAGGTACCTACACGGTATTTAAAGCTGCAATGATAATAAATTATAATAATAATGAAAATATTGATTAATTCCTAAGAAAATGTTTGATGATATTTTATGAACCTATAATAAAGATACACATAACAATATAATATAATACAAAGGCATTCACCAATCGCCAAACATATTATGATAAACTTATCCCATTTTATCCTTTAACTGTAGGTATACATTCAATAAAATTCTGAATTTATGAGTATATTTTCAAATTATTACTTAGTTGCTTATACCAGTGACCTGTGGCGATACAAACTTATAATTTTTCAAAATTATAATTTAGATCTACCTTTTTATCAAAAATTGTCAAGTTAATGGATTTTTTGAAGATTAAAAATATGTATATTATGCACTTACATTCTTATAAAAAACACAATAAAAAATGGCATATGATTAACATTAAAAATTCAAATCACGGTTTACATCGCCAATTTTATATAATATAATTATAATAATTACCATTAGGTATTTAATTGAAAATGTGCGGTGCAACTTAAAAATTCAAAAAAAATCAGAATTCTACTAAATGTGTGGAAAGAATGGGAATGAACGTGCCTGGTAAATCAACCAGTATAATAATGCGATATTATATTACCTACATACTTTTATGCGGCCATAATATGCATCTTCGTTGTTCGTCGCACTCACCCGGAACGATTCGAAAAAATACATATTACGAACAAACGCGAATCACCCACCGTTTTTCGAAACGAAAATGTATTCAGAATGCGGTGCACTGCCGTTCGGGTAGGTACTCTGTCTATTGTCAGTTTATAATATACTATGACAATGCGACGTCCCGGAACGTCGTAATAGCAGGAAATATGATTTCGGAAATTTGCCACCATATAAATTGACAGCGAGAGCGGATAGCCCACCTACTGTCTACATATTGACGCGACGTGGGTAAAATAACAGAGACCACGCACAGTCCCCCATCGTCTGAATCGATCGAATTTAAAACTGCAGCTTTCGCACGAAAAATGAATAAAATATCCAGCCCGGGCAGGAGAATAAAATATCGAATATTAGTCATCGTTTGACATCGCATTATTACTATACCAACGCCGACGGAGTCTGTATTATTGTAATATATTGGGTGATATATTATTATAATATCATAATATATCCGCAGGTGCTGCATTACATAATACAGCAATATTTAACTCGAAAAATTGATTTTCACTGACGGTTTTCGTGAATTTATGAAAAATAACTTTCCATACCAAGTATAGCTGGTAATCGCCTGGTATATTATTATAAGAACACTACGTCTTTGTAAAGTAGGTAATAGCAATTTTTTTTAAATCCTCATCATATAGCTTATAAACAAAAATATCAACCTTAACCATTCCAAACATCTCCCAACACGGCTAAAGCGAAAATGAAGTCGTGATCTTCTAAATGACCATTAAACCTATCGAGTTTAAAAATATACAATTAGAACAAAACAATAAACAAATAAATAAATAAAATAATATAAAAACTCAGAATAGGTAATGTCACTATATGGCTTCTTTGCTCAAAGTTTCTCTGGCGTTTGGTTATTGCTCTAAATAAAGACTTTATTAAATGTTATATATTATACTTTATTAAAGACTTTTTTTTCACTTCTTTAAATGTCTGACATTTTTCATATTTTACTGAAAATGTCTGTGCAAAAATCAAAAAAATTATCGAATAAACAGATCATTGAAACATGTTGAATATAGAGAAGTAATATTTCGAAGGTGTATCGTGGATGGAGGGAGGTCATATAAATTTAAAATTATTACATGGATAAAAGTATAAAATACTATATCGATTGAATGTTCGATGTTTTAAGCACCCAATAGAAATTATTATAATTATAATAATTATTATACAAGTAATACAGTTTCAGAAAAAATAATGTTTTAAATAGGAATTTTTATTTAAATCACGAAAATTTAACAAAAAAAAGGAGGGAAAGTATGTAACCATCGCTTTGCTGTACAGTCGAGTGTACCTAGAAAAAAATATAAAAAACTATTATAAACGAATATTGTATAATTGTTTGGTAACCGTCACGAACCAATTAAATTAATTATAATATTACAATTTTAACAAATGTTCATAATTATTTCTTAGTTTTTTCTGATTATCTTAAAAACAACTGAGAATTTTCAATTTTGACCTCATAATAACAGTTGCAAGTTGAATACAATTTATAACAAGAAACCAGCTCTATCGAAGTTGATAATCAGAGCATTTTTTCTACTAAAAAATGTAACCGTTTTAAATCACAGAGGAAAACACAATAGATGCGCATTCAAAATAAAATCCTAATCGATTAATTGAATATAATTAATTAATGGGCTTTAACTTTGAACCGACGTCATTTAATGGTAATATAGTACAATGTCGTGCTTATTATTGTCGTTATTTTCTTAATTATTTGTCAGGTGTATATAAAAGTATAAATCCGGATAATAATAATTTTAATGGCCTTATTGTTTTCGTTTAATAATATTACTACCGAGCTAACAATGCCATGTACCTATATAAACAGCGTCGTGCCATAGCGTTTTGGCGACATGTGGTAAGCAAAAAATTCTAGGTGGGTGTTCGTAACCAACACCACGGTACACTTACGATCAACCGTGTGCGACGAAGGGTTTTCCGATGATATATATTTTTTAATGGCATGTCACAACGTCATTATAATAATAATATGTTTAGTACGTCGTAACCGTGATACCATATAAACTATACCTATAATGGCGCGGGCAGTACCAGCGGACACAATTCGTATAAGTCTACGCGTGATAACAATAATATATTATATAGCTATCAAAATATGACAATCACGTCACCCCTCCCCCAAATTTATGTCTTGGCACATTCAAAGAAAAGTGAACGTGTACCTATTGTCAGTTTCTAGCATTTGTCATTTGATTTGATATTCAAATTTGAATTTGAATCATCATTATAACTATTATCATTAGTATAAATTACTCTGGCGATATATTATAGTCATCAATACATTTGTCGTCATATTAAACAATAATCATAATACATTAGAATGATTATTATTAAGCTCATTGAAATGTTTTAGTTTGTTGTTTTCTCATTGATTTTAAATGTTTTACTCTTTTAACTTAAAAGCGCCGCAAAATTATAACATAATATTGCATTTTAGAATTTTACAAAATGGATACTACAATAGAATATAATCATTCACTATTGGTGATTATATCATTAGAATCCAATGTCTTGAACATTTTAAACCAAACAGAAATAAAAATATCTTATTCGCGTATTGTGTCGTCTGTTTCAGACACGATAACCTTGGTATTGGTACACCGCCGAAACCGTTTCACGTCACTTCAAAGCCTTAGAGATTTCGCCGCTGTATTAAAAAAATTAAATAAAATTAGGAATCTTTCCATTGATAAATAATATATGTACCGTCCTCGGGATGAGAGTGTGTTCCTGTCAGCGATGGTGAAAGTAAATAATATATGTATAATATGCTGTACTTACATATACATACACATAAGTACATAAAATGTAAATATTACAACCCATCATTGAGAAATAGTGTGGCAATAGTAAAGTAACGATCCTTTGAAAATAACTCAATAAATAGATAGTAATATTATATACTTTCAATTCGATAAAGATAATGGAACTCAAATGTATCTAGATGGGTATAAAAGATAACTTAACTCATATTTAGCTAGATAAAAAAAAGATACAATTTTTTTTTAATGGGTTTTAAATTTAGGTATATTTTAGTTGGGCACTATAGGAACATAATAATTATAATGATATAAATAAAAATAATTATATTATTTATAAACCATAAACTTGGTTTGATAATCCGTATAAATATTTAAAATGCGTTTATACAATTTTGCGATTTTTGTCAATAAAAAATGTATCTAGATGAACTTATTTAGATTAGTAAAAAAAATTATCTAAGATGAACGTTTAGATACCTTGTAAATATTTATCTAGATCAGATAAAATATGAACAAATAATTATCTAGATAAGTCCGAACACTGCATATAGTTAACAATTAATAAAAACCTGGGAAGTAGCTGTATAGTCGGTGTCGAGTGTATATCACCATTGAGTAGGCCACCTAACCTGGATATGTTAGATTTTAATTGAATCGTTGTATAATATTGTGATGAAAAACGATTATGACTGCGCACTCCATGATAGGGACGGTCTACACCCTTTACTTATAAGGATACTATTATTTAATATTAATTCGTGATGCATTTATAATTTAGATTCTGAAAGGAGCGATGAATTTATAGATCTTACAAAGATATGTGATTTTTATTTTGGTTTCTGAAGACAATGAGTCTAGTAGAAAAAATGTTTCGATCATAACTTCGAGGAATGTTTCTTGAGAAAATTGAATCTATAGTTTGCACTTAGGTGGGTAAAAAGCAGAACATTTTTTTCACTTACTAAAATAGGAAAAAAACATAAATGCCAGGTCAGGCCACCGGGAAATCTCCCGTCGTCCCGGTGCCACTGGGCCAGTCCGCTCTTCCGCCTTGTGGTTACCAAAAAGTTAAAAACCACCTTATACCAGAATCTCTTTTCGTATGATGATAATATTATGTATTACATTTAATTGAACATTTAACACAGTCAATGACGACATACAATCGACACATACTGTACAGCAGAACGGTTATAGGTACCTTTAGATGGCCACTTTTATATTGCTATTACTTAGGTACATTAATTTCTTTTCTATTAGTCATAACGCCAAAGTATTTTTTGCCAAAAAATCGCATTATATTATATTACTATGGTGTTATGTACCTAGTAATTATTATAATATTAGAAGCTATGAATGAAAATATGTTCGTGGTATAAATACAATTGTCTACCTAAAACCACCTTCAAAGTTTAAGGTCGGCTCATTTCTTGCACTACAAAATGAGTACACACACATCATCGTAAAATCGATATACATCTGATCAGAATTCAAATATTAGTTTTTTTATCGTAAACGTTCGGTATTCGATGAACTAAAGCGCCTATAGGCGTAAAACTAAGAAACAAAATAATTATTTTTGGATTCGTCACACGCAGTCCGTAATATCCACGTACGATCCACACTAAGATCGACGAGTTTTATACGAATTAAATACAAAAATATTATTATACATTTTTCGTCTGCAGCCGATCATAAAAATAACGCGTTATTCGAGTCGATTTTCTAGACCCGAGACGTATCCACTAACTCAACCTGTCCTGTCTATTGTTATTATTATTGCGGTTTACTATAGTAAGTCACTTAAAATATGATTTGTTCCTACGAAGAAATTAAATTTTTTAGGCACGTTTTTTCCGCATTACAATATATACCGCACATGTGCCGGCCATGGTGGAAATTTTAATGGCAAAGCTGTATAATAATATACGCATACAATATTATTATATATTATTATTATAATGCTGAAAATTTCAATAATCGTTTGGACATGTTCCACACCACACGGTCAGTACCGTAAATGGCCAATAAATAATTATATTATTATTGCCGCGTCGACGCCGTCGTCGTATATTACTCGTGACGTACAAATCAATTATATTATACTCGTACGCATCGTTTTGTATTATTACAATTCGTATTATTATTATTATTATTATTATTAGTTATTATTACGATCGCGGTGGTAAAAGTGTAGTTTTTTACGATTCGACGATTCGATATTTGTCACGTACCCGCGCGGGAGATCGGTCGACCGGTGAAAGTCCAAAGGCGGCGAAGGTTCGACACGCGTTATTTACGTATAGGTACCTATATTATGAATGTTGTTCTCTATGTTATTTATAGGAAATCATCTGGTCATGACGTGTAGGTCAATATTGATATGTTGTCAGTATTAGACGTGATGATATGTGGAACATCACGATCGACGCGGTAATTGCGAATTAGGTCTACGAAAAAAGCTTAAAAAAAGGTGGAAAACTTTTGAGGACCCGAAATTATATATTTTTTCCTCTCGTACAACAGGTCCGTTTTTAAACAAATTAAAAAATTTTAATAATTGATTTTGAGTAATTCCCTATTTATATTTCCCGTTTTATTTTATATTTGCGTTTAACTCGATACTGAAACCACGTATTGGTGTATTACACCTTTTTCGGCGACAGGTAGAGTCCCCTTATATAGGGTGATTTGTCAATCACACTCACCCCGATTTTATCTTTAACAATGCGTTTATTCAAATTATAACTTTTAGAATGCTCATTTATACTCGAGGACCATAATATTTTCAAATACTTATGCTTTTCTATACAATTTAAGGAGTGTCCTGCGGAAATACCAACTGGCGACTGATTTTCTTCAAAATGAGAATCACCCGTTTTTGATGTATTAGATGTATCTAAATCTAAATTAAAACTTTTAGTTTTTTAGTTATATATGATAATGGGTATAAAAGATATGTTGTTTTGAAAATATATTTAAAAGTTCCAAAAATCTAAATTGCAATAAATTCATCATTCAAATAAAAAATGGTGGTGAGCATACTTGGTGAATCACCCTATACAGTATTATATTAGGAGTAATATATTTTTGATGTTGTTTCGATTTTTATTCTGTATTTAAGTGTCAACACCAGCTCGGCTCTATATTATAGTGGCAAACTGACTTGAATTCGGTAATTTGTACGTACAATTTAACCGGCAACGAATTAATGCGGAATAACTCGGCTACACTGCGCAGGTTCCTAGGTCATCATATAATATTATTGTTGGCAGTTTCACTATGTGACGTTTGCATGTTTAACGCACACACGCATGTAAGGACGACAACGAAGCAATATAAATGTTAAGTGTTTTCAACTTATATAGGTTTGAACAACCTATATATATTATTATTATTACTATTACCTTTTACGCGCCTATAAGACGTTGAATTGTTAATTTTTCGGGTACGATGTAGACGTCAAAATATGTTATCTAACCGAAAGAATTGAGTAACATAAAATAATATAATATACTCACTATATCGGTGTTGTTTGGGCGAGACGGCATTTTTATACCTAAGACAGCGAGATTGATTGTCTACGACTTTTTATAGTTACTGCGAACAACCAATGATATTACACAATATTATTAAGGACTACCCATCGAATAGTGCGAAATGTTGTAAAAAAATTGTATAGTATCTATACCAATTTAGAAATAGAAATATAATGATTAATACGCGTAGTTAAAGTATACCGTCCAATACTTACGGTAAAATCGGTTTTAATAACTATGTTAGTTGTGCATTAGACCCGAAAGGTCAGAACTGCAGAAGTATGTCACAATAATAAATCGTAAAAATTGACATAAGCGCGTCATTTTAATTATGTATGATGCAAATTACATGTTTTTTTATTTTTAAAACAAAACACAGAATTGATTAGCTATTAAGTTATAATAACTAGCTAATATCTTATTGTGTTTGATTCAGTCAAAAATTATGTTTACATAGTGTCCTAAGTATAATGTACCTATTATTGAATTTTATATTTTTAAATTTAAAGTTTTCAAATTTTGTACATTTGCTAATGTATATAATATGTCAGTATAGGCAGCAGAGCTCTACAATTCCCTCGAATAGAAAAATAATATAATAATATGAAGGTAAATTAATTTTAGAAAATCGGACCAGTTGAAGCGTTATTCCCGTGGAGACAAATAAAGCAATTTTCTTTTGTACCTATCTATGGTGCACGGCGTAATGACAGTTTTTCCAAACCAGTCATATAATAATAATCATTTATTTTTTACACTATAGCTATACACGAACACGACACAAACAAATTGTCAACATAAATAATATGGCGATAAATAATAATAATAAAAATAATAATAATTTATATATATGTATTATATTATATACCTCCACCTGGCCACCTATTTGTTATTATATCCAACGGAGGAACCACTTTACACTGATTGTTTTTTTTTTTTTTTAACAAGGTCGCAATGGATACGAAATGCAATTACTCTAACGGAAATAATAATATATTGATTAAAATAAATAGAAAATACGTGAAACTGTAAAACGTCGTTCGATGGCCAAAAGTGAATTTATAAGCTCGAAATCACGGGCGACACAGCTGCACACGCAGGTACAAATGTTCGGCAATAAATCGCGAAATCAACTACGGTTTTAGTGTTTGTTTTTCATGTAAAACCTTAGGAGAATAAAAATATAATATTATTATCGCGGAAAACACGGAACTATAATATTATGTGTATTCCATATTGCAGTTGAGGTTCTTGTTTCATCCCAAGGGTCATGCGATAAACTTTTTGCTTCAGTTCCTCTGCATAAGTTTTATTTTCGGATACAAAACTGTATTTGCATCCCATATGCCCACCAATAATTTTAAATTTAAGCTATAGGTAGTATATTATCATTGATATTCGTTTATTTATTTTGTACAACAACGTTCATTTCGTATTTTTCTCGTACTGTAAACTTTTATATAATATTTTTTAACTAGTCGTAATAAGTATCGTTCTTACCGCTATTATAGGTATTTCGTTCTGTTTTTAATTATAATTCTAATTATTACAAGTCCATATCAGACCACAATAAAACACAATATAGTAAAAGTAAAAAAAAAAAAACGTTCTGCTCCATATCGGTAGTATTATATTGTTTAATACCAAATTGCTCACCGCTCAATGGAACATAATATAATATTATGATTTATATTTCCATTCGTTATAACCTCACAACAACCATTATAGTCCACGACTGTAACAAAAAGGAATTCGTACTTGCAGCAAATTGTGTATTATTGATAGGTAGCTATTATTATTATTATTATTATACTATAATATTATTCATATTATTATACGTCTTGATTGTATTTCTGCACACAATATTATTCTATTCATGTGTCACAGATCAAAATACGTTTCATGTCTAAATGTTTGATTAGGTAAAGTAAACCATAAATTACGTTCTGCAATATCTAATACCATAATTATATTAAATTATATGACATTCTTGATGTGTTCAAAAACGACGTTGAATTATTATTTACAACGTATAATAAAATCTCAGACGGCGAGGAATACAATTTTACTAATCTGACAAATTGGATAGAAGCCAAACCCCGTATTAGCACTTTTAGAACTATTTAAACAGTTATTCTGAAGGAGCTGGCCTATATAGTCAATAGTGTCATAAATAATATACATTATCATGTAATCTACAAAAATCGTTTGTATATAAATGTCGTACAAAAAAAAAAAATTGTGTAGGTACATCAATAAATTGTACTCACGCAGATGTCAGATGTAAAATAATTTGTCATGAATTTAATTTAGTTTGAAATTGTAAATTTAAATAAATGTTTGCCTAACAAAATAACTGTCTTTTGAAATTTCAAAATAAACAGGTACTGTGTATATCTAATAATAGGTTAGTCATGCGATTTAATTCTCGATCGATACAAGTTCATACGAATAATATTATAACAGTAAAATGTGTTGTGTTTTATTATAAATATATTATAAAGTCTCGAATTCACCGTTGTCTCTGTCCAAAAAATTAGTTCAACAATCATAAGAAAACCGTCACCGGCATTAGAAAGTTACACCAAAAACACATTAATTTTCAGTAACATTGGTATAATTCAGGAAATGATATGATATCGATTTAAAAATCTATAAACATCGTTAAAATTCTTTAAAAACTCAAAAGTAATATAAAAATTGAAAACTTTTGTTGATAATATTCTACATTTATAAATTAAAATAATAATAATTTTTATATATAAATTAATTTAAAAATGTATTTAATTAAAAGTTAAGTCTCGACAATAACCAACGTCCAACAATGCTATAATGTTGTTCATCACTATATGTAATAAGTATACTTTGTTGTAATGTAAAAGCAATATAGAACGATTGCAGATCAAACCTAGTTAATCAAAGTTGAAAATAATATATCAATGATGTAAAATCGTAAAAATGCAATAACATAATGGCACCTATTTAAAAGTGAAACTAAAATCGAGTACAAAGAAAAATCAGGACAAGATTAAATCTATTATGTTGAGCAATTATAGTATAAAAATCATACAATTTCAATATTAATATGTACAATATTTTTAAATTTAAATTAGAACAAACCGCAATTAATATCGATAAGCAGTATTTAAAATTGAAATCGAAAATTTTTTTTTAAGATTTTAAGCTCAACATAATAGGTTATAGGTAATATAATATATAATAATATTATTTTTGTATTTTTGTATATGGAAACATTTTTAGTTTTGGATCTATATTTGGACAGAAGAATATATTATTTCGGGCCAAAGGCACATGTCAATATAATGATATTACATTACGTCATGGAAATAACATAATATATCGTCGTCGGTCGGCCTTTGCAGAATAATATTATGTTATGCATTAGAGATATTTTACTTATATATATAACTACGAAAACTACCTACATAAATCAAGACTATTATTAGTGCGTAAAATAAACTCTTTTTTGAACTCGTCGATGCAGTACATGATAACATATACCGTGAGTCCACAAAGCAGAGTATACACTATAAAACTCAGTTAGGAACTTATACTGCTCAGTACCCAATAAAACATATGTTTGAACTCTGTTTGCGGGAAATGATACTAAACTGTTTGATCATAATTTCCTATAAATAAAAATTGGTTAATACTTTATTTTGCGCATGTGCAACAAATTGATTTTTTCTGTGTACCTATATACCCTGATAAAGTGGACACACGGTGTATATATATATATATATGTGGTGCGTGTGTGTTAAATGAACGGAATAAATAACGTGGTCGGAAACCACTGTAAGCGTAATAATAATCCTCGACCTTTATAATTTGCTCTGGTATAATGACGTGTGTAGACGCGATTTTTCAACGGGGGAGGGTCAATGACGACAAAAATCCAAGACATAGGTTACACGAGCACGTGGACTGTAGCCAAATATGTGTAGTTGTGTGTATTGTTTTTTATGTACAACGTCATTAACTCAATATTTATATGGTCTCTTAGCAGAATATCATAATATTTAAGATATTAATTGTCGAATATTCTCAATACAAGAATGTTTGAAATATCTGCTGAGTAGTCAGGTATATTTATTTAGATTTTAAATTACCGTTTCGTTTTGGTAAAATTCAAATTCAAACACCAAATAGGTAGACTATTATTTAAACTAATTTTTAAAAGCTTATTGAAATGTGTACCTACTTACATAATTATAAAAACCAACTAACCCAGTAATCCAGGTCAGGAAGATGAATCATGCAATTATTGGTTTATAATGAATAGTGATAGATGTGTTTTTTATATGACTATAACGTCTCCTTTTAGAGGAGTAACAAATGTTTTAATCTTTAAATTTAAGGGTGGTTTCTGGTAGCAAATTGAATCGAGTTGGTACTTTGGTCAAAAGAAATAAATCCTCAACATTTTTTTAATATTCCGGGAAAATGAACTTTTTAAGCAAAATCTGCAGCCTTCGGCAAAACCACAACGCAGTTTTCAAAATCTTTAGATTAATTATAAATTATTTACACCACGATCATATTATTACACTTGTTTACGGTATGTGGTATGTCAGTATTTACTTATGAGTATTAACTATAAGTTGGTATTATAAATTATCATATAATAATATATGCAATTTGTTTTTGGGCCAAAATTAGTTCATTCTGCCTACAGCATAATAATAGACTAATATATTACTAATAATAAAATAAATTACATATAAATATATAATACAATATTAAAACGTTAATAAAACGTTTCCACTCAGAGTTGTTTTTTGTAAATAAAATTATTTATTTTTGCACTAAGATTTAGCACATCCATTACAGTGACTTACCTACCCTACGACGAGGTACACTCGAAACCTATGCTATATTATATTAAAGCGGAGCGACTTTTCGTTTATTTTTTTTAATATTAGATACACTAATATCTTATTCACTTGTTTGGCTATTTTTTCTAGCGGATCAAAAACAAAAGATGTCTTCTAACAGAAACGTCCTCTTCTTTTGGTATATCAATTATTACTCCCGTGTAAATGTCGTATACACAGCAGTGCATAAACTCTCGACTTTTTAATATTCTCATAAATGTTATCGTGTTTGGGTTTCGAAATGTACGTGCTCCGCGAAACACGATATTTTAAATCAATTTTAATTTCCTTTTTCACGGTGTACAGTTACAAATTTACAATGATGATATTCCACCAATTCAATCCGTTCTACTTCGATATTTACTTACTTATGAATATTAACTATTATTGACTCATAGGCTGGTAATATTACCATATCACATAGGCGAATTGTTTTAGGGCCAACATTATTTCAACCTATCTACTTACACTATTAGGAGGTACTAATTGTAAAATAAATTACTCATATAAATATATAATACAATATCCTAGGTTTATCGTTCTTGGATTTCGAAATTTACGGGATCCGCGTAACTAGATATTTTCAATCAATTTTTAATTTCCTTTTTAAAAGTATACAGTTACTACCCATGATAATGTTATCACAGTAAAAAAATAATAAAATCAATATAAAAAACGTTCGTATTATTATTATACAATCACACTCTACAAACAATTCTTTTCTCCCCTTTGTACATAATATACTAAGTCCCACGGCGTACGTGTGCATCTATTAATTAACATGGTATATAATATTATGCGCGTCGCGTCTGCAGGAAAAATCGAAATAATCAAAAAATAAAAATCGTTAAATATTTATGTCCGTCGGCGGAGCAGCCGCTGTTATATATTATATTATATTTGCACTTCCGACTGTCTCGCCGGGTGCAGTTTATATAATATACACCTTCGGGACTGAGTCAAATATAAATATATACCTCCACGCATAGGTATATAGAAAAAAAAAACGAACCAGTCGAAACGTTAATAATTAATCATCGTACGATTTTTAAAAGGCTCGATGAGTTGAACGGGGGAATAAAAAACGGTAGACGGTTAGCAGTAGGTATAATGTAAAAATAAAAACAAAAGTATACAGATTTTCGGAGCCGGCGCGAGGAGTGCGTGGTTTTTTTTTTCCCTCACGAAACTTCGACTCATTAACCCGGTATATGGACCAGCCACGACCACGGTACGATATTATGTGTGACCGTCTCTGCAGCACGACCATACGTGGCCGAAGTGAGTCTTGTCGTGTTGTATTGTACGACAGTTGGCGGCGGTGCGGTGCAGTGAACGCGCACGCAGTAGGACGGCCGCCTCCGGTCGGCGTCAATCAACGGTCCGACTGCTGTGATTTACTTGGGACGATTCCAGAAAACGTAAATACACGACGGGTTCCGATTCAATTAGTACACGTATTTTGTTTCAAAGCCAAGAGACAGGAGAGAAAAAAAAATGAAGAGAGAATGGAAAAAAAAAAACCCCGCGCACGTAACCCGAAAAATGCGATGCACGTATCATGTACTCGGTCGGTGTAACGTATGTCGGCGTAGCTATGGTATAGTGGCCAGGAATTTCTTTCCTTTGGGCTGGGGGGGGGGGGGGGAGGATCCCTAAATTTTTACAAAAAAAATGTTTCTATACTACCGGCACTGTTAAGTATAATAACATTATACCGATTATATTTTGAGGCCAAGCTGCTGTCGTCTATTAATATACCTTCCTCATCCTCTCGAACATAAGTGCGTGTAATTTTTTCTTTTATAATAACAGAATATTAAACATTTTTATTACAGTTATCTCGTCTCTGACACGGCTAAGTTGATATATTTTTTTATTTGTTCTTACGGATGAACACGAGTCGACGAGTATATTACAACTTCTAACAATATTGCGTGAATAATAGGAATTTTTGGCGGCTTAAACCTCGACTGCAGGCATCGTTAGGTCAAACAAGACCGCCAATGTACATAATAATATAATATTTTAATTTAGTGATTAAGTTAAGACCGTTGATAACTTTAATTCATACTGTATTCTTGTTTCAAAGTCCGACATTTTAAAAAAAAAGAGAGTCAAGCTTTAAGAAGTTACAATAATTATATTGTATTAGGTATGATGAAATTAAGTCATCAAAACTTCTATAATATCGATTATTAAAAAACACCCATTCAAAAAGGGGTATATTATTTACATAAAAGTCTAATATTACTTTTGTTTTTATATTTATAGTTTAAAACTTCTAATAATATAAAAAAATAAACGTTGAATCCAAAGAAAAACCAAGCATTTCATAATTTAATGTGATTTGTACAAAATATAATTGCATGTAAGTATACGGTTATTTTCAACATTTTAAAAATCCTCTTTTTCTTTTTCTTTTTGATAATCCATAATAAAACAGATCTTGATATTCATAAAAACTGATAAAAAGAGTAAGAAATAACGAGTTTTTTTTTTGAATTTAAAATTTAAAAAAATATATTTATAGATCAAATTTGACGCAAAAATACTGCTTAATGATACGTGCATAAAAGTTGATACCGGTCGAGAAGTAGCTCAACGTAAGCCACATTACCTTACCACAATAAAACCAACCTTCTTGTGAATAAAAAAAATAAATATGCATTTAATCGTCATCAGTGAATAAAATACAGAGTACGATCAGTTCAAGGAAAAACGCAGGAGAGTCAATGTAAAAAAAAACTTGAAAAACTTCCCCGTAAATTCGTTGGAACGCGAGCCAAAGGGCTAGTACACTATATTAACTACATTTGACGTACTCATGATATAAACAGTATAGTATTCTTTCAATTGTATATTGTAATTATAATAGAATATGGAATATTAAGCGTTACACAGGTTACGACTAGGTATCTGAAATTAAATTAAAAATCGGCCCAATTAACGTAGTTTATTGTTGGGGTGACGGTTCAAATATTAATTACTGTGGCTGATGGTATTGATTATTAAATTTCCGAATTTACCATTAATTAATTGTGTCTGTAAAAATAATATTACTACGGAAATCGCAATCATGCGTTTCTGATTACATTAATTACGATTATTTTTCAATCCATCCACCTGGCTGTATCGTAAATTATATTATAATTTAGCTCGGTTTATGACAATATCGGTTATAATATTAGGAATTTGGTGTCCAATGTTATTTTATGAAATGTATTTGATATTTAAAAAAAAAATTGATTCAATTGGAGCTGAAGAGACCTGCATTCCATTATTTGTTTGAGTAAATACATGATGGATTCAACTTTAAAGGTAAACTAATAAGTAGCTATATACCTAGGTATTGGTATTGGTAACCATATATTATAGTTAAGGTTCTCGAAATAAAATGAAAATTATTGCAAAAATTACGGTTTTTTTTTTCTATTATCAATTGTTTAAAATACCTAATAAATTAACATTATATGAACTGTATTTCTATACCTAGTGAAATATTAATAGGTACATTATTTTGCAATAACTTTATTATGTCATTATATTAATAAAAAATATTAATTAATTTGTACCTACTACGAATACAATCAAGTTATAAGCCACTTATAAACCATTAATATTTATTAACCACACATACCTATACGCAGGTATCATATTCTTGATTACTTAGAATTTCTCTCGTACGTACGCATACATCAAAAACAAATAATTTCAAAATATTATAATAAAATGTTAAGTACCCATTTCAATTCCAGTGTTATTATTAATTATTTTAGTACTCAGTTATTGTTTTCTCAAAAGGCAGGAAGTAATGGATTAATATCATAATTTCCTCGTATTACTTATATTCTGGACTATATTATTATACCTACCAATCCCAAGGGAAAATTTTAAAATCGACCACTACACGAGCGTAAAAACAGGCATATATAGGTTTAATTATTTTTCATGCTCTGAGGGGCACGACTGCATGATAGATTTTTCTTCATAACCTAACCTAATAAATATACTAATCAGTGATAAATGTGATAAATAAAGTATAAATACATCAAAGGTTAGGTACATGCGAGCACTTTGTTTCAAAAAGTAAAATGGTTATATTTTAGCCCGGGGCCGAGTTTGAAATTTCAATAATATTATTCGCCGAAGATAGGTAATATTTTACTATTGACTACAGAGTATAAAATATTTCTCATGGGCGTCAATATAAAATATTATTATTTTCAACGAATTGGTGTATATTATTACTATAAATTATGAATAATAGGTACACACTATTATATTGTAGATTTTGATTGAAATCGGCAAAAATACAATATTATATTAACGATGTAGGTAATAATATGTACTATCAATATTTCATTTTTAAACATTTATTTAGATTGTACAAGAATATTTTTTTTTGAAACACCAGCTAGTTCTTGGGTGCACTTTTCATTACCCGAAAAATAAATTTAACTTATGCGTCAATTTGTTTTATACGTTACCTGGTATACGATCGTTAATCACTGTACATTTATAATATTTCATAAAATTTCATTTAAAAAAACCGTACCAAATCACGAATCCAAACTTTTTTGCCATTATATACTATCAATTTCTTATTTTTTTATTAAAACATAAATTATCTATAGACTGTTATACAAAAATAAACAATAAGTAGTAAATACGATAGAATAATAATAACAAAGACATGCTACATGGAATCCATGAAGAGGAGACCATTAGCAGCAACGGCAGAAGTTCAGAAAACTTCGATTTACAAGCATCAACATATTTTAAAAATCATCTATTTAACAATTTATAGAAAAACTAGATATTTCCTGTTTGTAAAAATAATTTTGTGGTACTACATCATACTTCTTGAATAAAAAAACAAATCTTAAGGTGTTTAAAAATATGGTTTTTTAGTATTTTTGAAAAATTCAAAAAATCGGAATTAAAAAAAAAACACATTATTAAAGGATACAACTAATTAAGTTTGTTTAGTAAATCAATCAATATATTCATGTTTTAAACCATCCTTTCCGTTAATGCTGGCTGGAACAGTGCCTGAACCCGTTATGAAGAAAAATAGGCTGGCATTAAATTCAACACACTGAACTTTTAAAATGGAATTAAATTGTATTTTGTAAGTTTGGTTGATATGATAGTTTGCGTGTTCATTAAATATTCAGTGGCAATAATTTATACAATATAACAACAAACAGGATATAGACGATGTGTTCCCGCGTTCTACCGCAGGCTTCTCCCAAAATGTTATGATAATATTTTGGCGAAAGGAAAATGTCGATTGGATATTTACACCATTGCGTTCAAACATCCATTATAATAACTGTCTTAGTCATAAAACTAATAAGTATTACCAGAGGAATAAGGCCATAATGTAATTATATAAGCGAACAGTAATTAAAACCCTTTTAATAATAATAAATATAAGTTTAATGATGGTTAAAAGTTGTTCATGCAACATGATATATAGAGGTGAAAATTCGCCCACTCTTATCGGCGTCGATCGATGGTAAACGAAATTTTTTGATGAAATAAACAAAACTCGCAGCTACCTTCCAATCGGGCTCAATAACTATTCTGTAGCCCACGTGACCTAACTGAAATACGTATGCGGCTAAGAGAGTTTAAAGTATTTGTTGTTTCGGGGACAAGTAAACTGTAAATAGTGTAGTCGTCTCAAACTTCGTTTTCTTACAGAGAGGGGGTCGGGTTGGTTATATGCCATATCAGAGCAAATATTCCAAAATCTCTTCAGTTTCACTGTACATATTCGGTATTCCCAATATAATACAATTCATATACAACCTGTAACGTGGGTAAGATAATGTAAAAATTAACTTGAGTTGGCTATAGTTACGTAACTAATAAGAAATGTTATTAATTTTTTGTAATTTTACCCTTTGAATCACACGCATTGTATAATAATTGTGCAACTTTGAATTGAATTAGATAATATCTAGGTACCAAAACTATGATGTTAAAAATGTGCCACGCTGTTATAGTATAGTGGTTAGTAAATAATTAAGTGCGCGTGTGTTAACAAAATTATTGAATTATGAATTATTTATTGGTTTATATTTTTTTATTTAAAATCATTGGTAAACATCGATGTTAAACAAAAAAAATATAATAGTAGTTTTTAATTTTAAGGAAGGTTATAGATAAGGCATATTATATATAGTGCAGTGGGGGACGGAGTGGCCGATCGGATTAAGGCGTCGGTTCGATGCCGGCCGCGGGTGGCATTTTTCTTCGGGCAAGTCACGGTGTCCGGAGAGAAGTGCCGCCATCTCCCCCCGGTCATGACAGATGTCACTAAAAAATCTGCCAAACCAAAACCTACGTGTTTAAACTTACAGTACCCTCCCCCACAGTAAAAACCACTCAATGGCCTAAGTTTCCACGGGATAATTAATAAAAAAGAAAAAAAAATATAGTGCAGTGTTAACTTGTATTTTTTTTTTTAATTAACTGGAAAAAGTTGTGTTATTATAATCGACACTTAAAATAAAAGTAAAGCTTTTAGTTAATTAAAAATATAGCTGACTTAGTTTAGTACAAGAGTTTTTAAAAAATGTCCTTTACTTAGTTTTTAAAGTTTTGGATTGTTAATTCTTGCATAAATTTTTGAAAATGTACCAATTTTATATAATTTTTTTAAACTATTTACCATAATATATTCTTAAATTGTAGTTATAGTAGGTAATTATATATTATGTAATTATTACAACAATTAATACAATAAATAATAAGATAATGGAAATACAAAATATTATTCTTATGGCTGTCAACCGTCAACCGATATATTCGTTAATTAATAGGTTATAAGCGTATAGGTACCTAATGTTTGGAACAGTAGTGCAACGCGAACACGCCATTTTTCTGTCCTGAGTGCAACAATCCAACAAAAATATAAATGCAATTTATTCAACCCTATGCCCACCCGTGGAACTGAATCGGCAAACGGTATAATATTAATATTAGCTCCAATCTACACCGTATGATTGATATTTATAGTGCCTATATAATATGCGTGCGGTAACATAATACCCGAACCACGGTATAATGACGCATTTGAAACGTCCGAGACAAAGTCAGCCGCGAAATTGACGTAAAATCGATAGATGCGGGAGATCGTGAACACGGTGTTTTATATTGTAAAAGCCTGCTATTCTATTGAATAATAGGGATTTTCTCTCAAAGGAGGGATGTTAATAAAACACCATCGCGATGTCATCTCTGCTCAAAGTCATGCTCGTGCATTGAATACCAAACCAGTCACTCAGCAGGTATCGATACAAGAACGGCACAGGAGCACAGCTCAAACGATACGCGTCTATGTGTGTGTGTCAGGGGTGGCGGGATGGTAGACTATTTGAAGCAATCGCTATAATATGTCTTTGATGGGTGGGTGGGTGGGTGGGTTTGGGCAAGATCCGGACAGGTGTATAATTATTATAAGACCTCGTCACAAATACCAAGGCAAATATTATAATTAATATAATATTATGATATCGAGTTTAGAGTTAGCCGTACTGCGATTCTTTGTAGTGTAAGAAAAGGGGTTGTGGTAAGACATAATATTATGTAAAATATACAATTTGCTTCAATGACTACTTAAAAAGTTCGCACTGTCGAAGGTGAGTATACATGTCATTTTTTTAACGCCATTATGATTACTACATTATTACGTTGTCATCGCAAATAGATCATGATAATATTACGTTCGATTATATTATGATATACCGAGAACTTGGGTTTTAGTCGTAGCAATTATAAATTATAATACTATGTATAATATTCAAATATTATAAAGTGATTCATTCCAGAAACTTTACCGTTTTTATATTTCATAATAGTGTGTTGTTTGATGAATAGTTTAAAAAAAAAAATGTCAAAGCCCATTTAATCCTAGGGGAAATAAATCATAATAAAAAATCATTTATAAAATTGTTTTCGTAGTCACTGGGTTCTGTCTGGAACTTTCGTCCACTTGACAATTTAATGGCTTTCCTCAAACACTTTCAAATGTATATTTTAATGTGTTTCGATAGTTAGGTATACCTATATTATTAATGAAATCATTTTTTTTTAGCCAATTAATTAGCCAATGGCTTTGTTTGACTTTGTAAAAAAACAAAAAATCATAATAATATAATCCGAACACGGCCCAGAGGGGAAAGCTGTTTAATTTTGATTGGAAAATAAAATAAATAATAATTTTAGGAATTTAATCCATAATTTATATTGTAATTACATTATTTTGTTTTTTTATATTTATATACAATATATATTTATGTATTCAAAAAAAAAATTATTTCAGTCTATATAAAGTCACTATTCGTATTTTTTTTATTTAATCTACACATTCCATGCAGTTATATTAAAAAATAAAAACAATACTTTTCTACTTGGGTCAAAATTTAACATACAATTAAATAAATGGAAAAAAAAATTACCACAAGTTCTGTAGGGTTGGGAGGAAACTATTAGCACAGATGATAAACCCTTAAGAAAAAGAAACCAAATCACACCTATTGAAAATGTCAAAAAATTCAATATGATAAATTAATTTTAAAAATAAAACTACCCAGAAGATTCAGCGAGCTAATCCAATTGGGCACCACTGTACCCATAAGACAACAAAATTTTATTTTAAACAAAATCAAATACATATTATTATGAACATAACATATATACAAAACACCGAATTAAAAATATCGCCTTGCTGATTTAACTCTTTCCTTAGTAGCGTGAGTTGTATAACATGTAATCTCTAAGTTCCAAAAACTGAATTCAGTAATACACGTATATAGACAAATAGGCAATCATTAAATAATTCACTAATGGTAGCCCAACTTTCGTGTACCAATCGTAGACAGTTGTACTCAATGGCATTCGTTTTAATTTTTGGTTATGTCTATTACTATATCCTTGTTTATTCGATCCTAAGTTGACTTCGATACATAACAAATCCTCACGCGGACCAATAAATAATTGGGGTTTATCTCAATTAAGTACTATATATATTAATTTATTGCCTCAATCGATTTCATTTGAAGGAATGTTTTAAACTTATTTACCTCGTGATGTTATAGTAGTCAAATATCATATAACCATTATACAAATTGAATGTAACTTGTATGGACTCCTGAACATAATGGCATAAAAAACAGATGAAAGCAAACCAAAAAGCTAAAGAAGCTACAGTAGTTGTAAGCCTATATTTAGAATTGTTCCCCATTATATCGGACTACGCGATTCACAAAATTACGCAATAAATCCAATCACATTATTGAATGCAAAACTAATGGTTTAATTAACAAAATCATAAGCTTAGAGGGATCAAACAGTCCATCATACGAGTCTCCGACCAATTTTAATATCAAGAAATTGCGAGGCTATAATCAACCGCCTTTGGATAGGTCACACTCGTATAATACACGGACACCCCTTGGCCAAAGGAGATCTACCTTAATTCACAGAATTCGGTAAACTCATCTCAGTCAAACACATATTTCTTAATTACTAACTACATAAATATCTAATTAAGACGCAAACATCATCTTCCAGAAACTGTACAATAAATCTTTTGTGGTTTTCAACAAAAACAGTCAATAGGCTCATCATAATATATGTTATAAAATAATTTTATCTCTGTTAACTAATTTAATATCATCTGAAATAATGTAAATAATATAGTTTAATTGCAGCTAATAAGCCCGTCATGGATCACATACATATGTAAAAAAATATAATTATACAGGGTCAGGGTGATTAACTGAACTATGTTCACCGAGATTTTTAATTTAATAATGCATATAGGTATTTTGTTCAAATTTGGTTTTTTTTTTTTAGTTTACTTAACCTAACCTAAATATCTTTGAAATATGTACTTAATTTTTTGTGTACCGTTTAAATAGTAGGTATTCTGTCCGGTTTCTGTAGTGATAAAAAGTTATATTTTCAAATTAGATCCACTATTTTTTTACTGTTAACTGTTAAGGAGATGATTAATTGAAAATATGGATGAATATAAATTGATATTTAAATGACTAATTCTTGAGTTAGCTCTGGGTACCTTCTATGGATAATAAATTTTATGTTTAATAAGTATAGTACATTTATAAGATATGAAAGCTATGATGATTTGAATCTTTAATTAGGCATAATTAGTAATTGGTAATTTATATTTTATAACAGTTTTTACAATTTGCGAAAAACGTCCGAGAATTATAACTTTTAAATATTACATTTATTTTATAGTGTTTGTAAAATCATGATTAAGGACTATTATTTTTAGTATTTGATCATTCAGAAACTATTATTAAGAATTTCGATTTAAATGAATTAACATCTTGAATTGAATAATCTGATTAACAATTTACAGTAAAAAGGGATGATTCTCATTAAACATTATTTTTTATTTTTTTATTTATACACCTCAACTGCTAAGGTTATTGGCCTTTATAGATAAACATTACAATTAGAGTTGTATGCAAAATATTTTAAATATTATGATACACCAATGGTTTAAGTTATTGCAATTGCATGTGATATAATCTATGTTAATATATCATATTTTTTGGATCAGGTTCGACTCTTAGAGGAGTTGAAGAAAAGTCGATGTCATTTCTGGGTTGGGTGCTAGTATTTCACAAGTATTTCACATAGATTGTAGGGCAGCATCAATCTATCCCATGAGTCTTTTGTCAATGTGCTGTTTTTATATTTGATTATAATAGTATTATAACACGTTGTTATATTGTTTAAAACAATTGATATAATATGATAAAGATTAAATTCTAAAATACATTTAAAAAAGCATGTTACTTTTCACGGTCTTTAATTTGAGTTTTATTGTGCATACACATATATACAATTAAAACCAAAAAATAAGGACATAAATTATGTTAAGTGAGGCCAAACAATTTCGGTCATGCTAACGTTAAACAATGGTTTTGACTTTACAAAGTGCGTGCAAAGTAATTATACAGCACTAACCATACGCGAGTGGATGAAGTCCACTGATAAATACTACTTTAATTTACGAGTAATTTAAAATGTTATTTTTATCGTGAAACTTGATTAGTTGTTTTAATTTAAGTGAAATTATCGAATTCAAAGTTATTACGCTGAATTTTAACTTTCAGCCGAGAAAGTGCTACCTATTTAATATTGTTTAGGGATATAATTGTTGGGTAAAATATATTTACAAATACTACTGTGATACTCGCAGTATAGTAATTCTTATACTAATAAACTTAAACCAGCGTTTCTCAACCAGTGGTACACGCACCATTAGAGGTAATTGGGAAGTTCATGGTACCCAAGAAAAATGTCCCTTTATAAAAAAAAAATGGATCATTATTTACATTAATAATTATTTGGTTTTTTAAATATTAATAATAATTTCACATATTTCATTTTTTTTTTTGTGCATTAAATATGCTCATAGTGTCATAATTTTGTAGTTTTTAATAAAATAAATTTCCATTCATGTAAAATAACGTATACATTTTTGATACGCAAAAAAAGGTTATTTGGTCAAGTGGTACATGAACATTTTTAAATTGTGTAGGTGGTACGCGGATATTATAAGGATGAATTAATACTTCACATACCGTTAGATAAATTTATTTTTATTACGAGTTTATATTATTTATGAGGCAATGGAAAAATCATCATTTCAATCAGATATAATATTATTTTAATAATTGAACACATTTTACCTATCCCATTTTTCTCAAGATCAAATCGATTTTGAAAAGTTATTTAGTTATTTACATATTATTATAAAATTAAAATATTTCATACTCAAGGAAATTGTGTTGAAATCATAATGAAATATCTAATAACCCTACCAGACACGTTATATTTATATGTGATAATACAACAACAATAAGAAGTAACGAGAATGTATAATAATATTAATCACAATGTGTCATAGCCCATAGGTACTATAACTACATATTTTCACATGGTATACCCCGTAACTGGTTACCTGTGTACTTTCCCACTCAAAAAATGTACGCGCTCCGACACAAAGCTGTGACGATAGAATTAGTACTTGAATAATTGTGGTGGGACGCGGGTTGGGACGGAGTATTTATTATTTTTAAATAATATTTATTTTTATCCCTCCTAATTATAATATCCTAATCAATAAGACATTTAAATATTCAGGTGCCCACGCACGTTTTTCTTACACTTTTATATCTCCTACATTTCTAATTTTTTTCCAAGCATTTTTCATAGTATTTTCAGTTTGAAATGTAAGAAAGATATTTTGTGATGCGAATTACTGTGGATTTGTAATGAAATATGTACAAACGAATTCGAATAAAGTCACATAAAGTCAAAATTTCATATAAATGGGTTTCATAAAATGTTGCTAAAAGAAAATAATAATATGTAGGTAGTTTGGTTTTTATTGCATACGAATTTTCATTGGTGTACGTGGACTCACTGTTGCCTGTTTGGTTAGGTCAGATAAATCGAGTTTTTTTGTACTGGCCACTAAATAAGTCTACGATGGTTATAAATAATAACTATAAACATAAAAATACTCAGAGAATGACGATCGAACTCTGTGCTATAAACAAAATAATAAATTGTTGATAATAATATTATTGTAATAATATAAAATAATCGTTTCCAAGGTTATACTATACCACAGCCTCGTTAACTTAACCGTGAACCATGTCGTACGTACCCGCACCTGCAACGTTAATGATTGACACACATAGTATTATAATATCATGGTAATCATAAATAATATGTAATATTAAAGTCAAATAACGAATGAAGGCGATAATTAGGAGGCGTGTAAGCCACCTGCGGAGGAAGAATCGCGAGGTAAGTATGGGGTACTCGATGTATATAGATTCCGTCGCGGTAGTTATTACTTATATAAGTCTAGTTTATTCCGTGAAAACCATATATTTTGGTGACCACCCTTATAACAAGTATTTATTATACCTACAATACCTATAAGTATACAATTTAACGTTTACACGATAATATTATATTTTAAAATGTTCCTCAAAATTGTATAATATTATCAATATGACCATTTATAGGTTAGGTAACAACGAATTATGACCAATAGACTGATGACTTGACCAGTTAATGTATACGGTCATATATTGTGAAGTTTAGACCCTAATACCTTACACGAAAATGGGTACTAAGTGTGCGGTGTAAACTAGACCACTCCACTGCAGCTGAATTGGTTCCCGTTTAAATGTGTAATGTATGTCACTACTGGTTCAGTTGGTTTAGGCTTATCACAAAAAGATAGTCGGACATTTCCCTTCCAGTGTTTACAGACCACAGTCTGTCAACTTAGAAGTAATAATAATAATTTAAAATTTAAATAATAATCATTAATTAACTGAATTTGAAATTTAAGATTGTTGAGGTGATAATATGGAGCAAATGTCAAATGTCCTTAAAATATTTTAATAGTGTAAAGCGTCATACATTTTTATAACTTCATATTAAGTATGATTTAATGTGGCAAAAATTGCTTTAAATTTAAAAATTTAACTTTTAATTTGTTTAGATTAGTTTGGGAACGGAATTGAACAAAAAACGGGAACTAATTTATCTAGTGAAGCGTATAGGAGCCACGAACAATTCGATACTAGCCAGATATGGCCCAGAGTGCAGTAGTCAGCGTTTATCGTCCAATTGTTATATAACATGACATTGCTGCAGTGAAACCGCCCCTAACAGACACCTCCAAATAGCGGACAAACAAATTTATATAATGTATATACAAACCGAACCCTCAGAATAGCGGGCGAAATGTCTGCGATCGACAGTGTCCGGTATTCAGAGATGCTGTAATATTATGTTCTGGCCGATCACAAACACCGAGTCGTCTTGTCGGAGTTATCCGAGACATAATATTTCTGTAAGTTGGCAAGTGACGGTCGAAATCGGGCGAGCATTTTCCTTCGATATAATATGGTACGTGATGTCTACTTCATATACGCTTGGTCAGTCGTGCGCGTGCGCTCATCTGAGCAAGTTGCTACACACTATTAGGTGCATAATAATATTATTCTGTATAAACTTGACGGCCAATGTCGTACGAAAGTCGGCCGACACACATTATAATCGTTAATGTCCGTGTACGATAAGAATATGTACTACTCGAACAGTTGTCGCGCGTAACCTACAACTGTATGACGAGACGCATTAAAAAAAAAAAAAAAAATCGAAAAAACACCTAACACGTCGCATCGCGTATTATTATTTTATCGTCGTCTTCGTGACGATTGTCGGCGAAATAATAGCGTTGATTTATCTACCCCGACGACATCCCGGCCGAGTAATCCCGTTCATTAGCGGACCGATCGGACGGAATCCCGAGCCGCGCTCAACATTTCTAATTGACGCATCAACCCGTCAACGACCCTCGGCGGTTGCCAAAACAATAACTATAATACTGTCCAATGAACAGATAAAAAAAAAAAAAAAAAAAAAATGAATAAATAAAATATAAAAGCAACAAAACCGTCGTAATAATATTATGCGTGTAACACGCTCATATATAATATTATTATACCTACGTCTTATACACGCATTATCTTTGCGACGTGGCGAATGTATTACGAGCGACAGACTGCGGTCGGTTAATCGTTTTCGGAACACGAATGCCATCAAAATAATAATAATAATAATAATATCAAAACCATTGCTGCGGTGTGGAGGAAGAGACTCGTCTGGCCCGACCGACGGTAGTTGTACCATAACTCTGTCAGTGCGACACGCGCACGCAATAAAAGGTACAGCTCGGAAAAACAACACTGGGCGGCGGGCGACAACAACTGCGAGCTATGAAATTATTATTACTAAAATTTTTTTCCCTGGTTTTTTGAACATTTTATTGCGAAAAAAAAAACACCGCCGCAGTCTCGCCGGAAAACGACAAAATATAAATAAATAAAAAAAAAAAAAAACGACAACACAGTACATTTTATATACTGCTGTGTAGTACACAACGTAATATACGAGCGGTGATCCATTAAACTCAAGACGCACTCATTATTTTAGAAAACACTAACTTTTTTTGAAAATACTTCATGCACATAATATTGTCGGTCGTTAGGAAACAACGTTTTTGAAAAAAAAATTATACTTTTTTTAATAGTTATTGTTTTTTTTTTTTTTTAAGTTTTTTGCTATTTTGAAAGAGGAGATAATATATTTTTAATTTCATATTCTGAACTGCTTCAATATTATTATTCGGATCACAGACATCGGTTTGCGGAAAAATAGTTCATTAATTATATCTTATAAGTATTTAGAGGCGCACAGAACATAAAAAATAAGTTTTTTAATTTGAGAGAATATTCAATTCTAAGAAAAATTACTTAGTTGTAACGTTTCTATTCACGTTACTCAATGATTTATAAGGAATTAAATAACGATGAGTGACGCTTTAAATAATATTAATTTTTTTCATTGCATTTTGACCAAATCGTTTCTAATAATTCTAACTACCATATTTCAAGAAATTTTTCTCGTTTTTATGATGCTTGTGCAGTTTAGAAATTGAGAATTTAATATATCATGTAAAACAAACAGTAATAGTTATGCCGTTAACTGGTCAGCTTCTATAATCCTCCATTGCACAAAAAAACCTCCGTAATCATAATAATAAAAAAAGGGGACTTTCGGCGTGCGAGAATAATTCATACCCAATAGGGTACCCAATGTGTGATAAACGTACTCACCTATTTTGTGTTACTAATCACGATCACATTGTTGCCGTCGCATATTATATTGTGTAATGTATATTAGGTACCATTATGTATTATATACGGACATAATGTGCTGCCGTAACCTATTCAAAGGTTGTAATAAAGAGAAGAACTGCACCGCAGCACAAAACATAACAATGCATATTTAGGCACCTATATATTATATACACTATAATTGCGGGCCGATCATTTTGAGAGTAAACAATAAAAATTAGATAATATTGAAAAGTATTAACATCATCAGACATTTAAATTATAAAATGTTTAAAATATTTAAAAACATTTTTATACACATGGAAATCGAATTTATTACGAGTTGTCAATCAGTAGTCAGTATTAATTATGAGCGGAACACCAAGACATTTTGGTTCCCTGTACACTCTGATCGTCTATACTTTGGATAGGTGTAACGAATTATCAATTAACTTACCCTTTCTGAAGTATAATTATATCATATTATTCATCGAAATTCTCAGTTGAAATATATTCCGCCTTATATATTAAAAACGTATTCCATCGTTTAAAAATAATAAATAATATACTTCTTTTTTTAAAAAAAAAAAACGTTTTATTTTATTGACTTTGAACTACCTGTCAAAAAAAAAAATCTTTTTTTGTGATTTATTATGAGAGTTTAATGTTAAAATAATCACTCCGTTTATTATATTATGTACGACGCGTGTTTTTATTAAATCGACCAGTTATTTTTTTTTTTTCCAACGTCGTTATAATAAAATAATATAAGGGAAGGAATCGTGAAATATATTATACACCTACGCGACTGAATTAAGCGAGCAACGCAATTTTTTTTCTCCTGGCCCGACACCTGTATACAATAGTATATATACGACGCAGGTAAGGTATAAGATTTAGGGTCGGGGAAAAAAAAAGTGCGCGAGCGAATTCTAAAAAAATAAAAACAAACGTCGGCGCCGGTTGCTGGTGCAGTATCGCTGTCCCTTGGGTCTAATAAAGGAGCTTATAAAGGTAGGTCTATATATATATATATATGTGTGTATAAACAAGCGAGGCGGTGAACGATAAAAAAACGAGACTGAGGGAGTGAAAAAAAACAATAATAATAATAAGAAGAAGGGACGCCGTCGCCGACGCTTTGTCCACGCCGTGGGGGGGGGGGGGGAGATATTGGCCTGGCAGACGATTTGCAGCTCGTTTTCGATAAAGGAGAGGACTCGCTGTGTTTTAATGGACGCCATTGTACGACGGGCCTAGTAGTGTGAGTATCTATTACACTGTTATTATTTGGGAAGAAACGATTCTTGCCACCCACCTAACCCCGGTGGGACAAGGACGCGAAATAAAAAGAAACTAAAATCCCATTTCGGACTTAATTCGTCAGCTGGATAGGCGCAGCAGGACAACAATACCTGTGATCTTCAGGGATGTTATCGTGGGTGCTTATATTATATTGATTGCAAAGTGTACGGACATGCACGTTAGACTTGCATGTGTTCATGTTTATGATCATATTGTGGTACATGGCTGCAGTGACGACCACTCCGACCAAATGTAGACTACAATATATTATACAGAGTGATTCGCCAAAAGTAAAAGTACAATGAAGCAGGATATCTAGTATACGAAAAAAAAGAGTGAGAATACAATCCCCCGTCTTTTCCTAGTGATAATGAACTGTTATTCAAATTGAAATTCACACCTAATTTTGAAATTTCTGATTATGTATATACTTAAGGACCGTATAATATAGAAATATAACTATTATAAGTATTATTATTAATCTATTAAGTATACTAAAAATTCCAAAAAATAATTGTATTATCAAATTAAAAATTGGGGTGAGCACGATTGGTGAATGTGCCTTTTATGTACGCCCTATACAATATATATTAATATATATAATAAATACAATAGCCTGTAATAGCCTTTATGTAATAGCCTTTATGTAATAGCCTGTATAAAATGTCCGTGTAAATATAAGACACAACCCATCGTCCGTTTTGTGGGGTGGATTTAAGAGGACATCGTTGTGCCCTCAAAATTGGCAGTGTAAAATCAAACCTAAATATATACGGAGAACAGAGATTATAGTGTTTATTGTTATATTAGTACACAGTGGCCTTGGAGGAAAACACAATAAGTCACATTATTATCGTATAAAACTAAACATGTTGACGACATCATAACGACAAAAAATCTAACTAATCAAGTTTTTCGATATCATAGTTTGCATGATAGCAATAATTTTATAAGTCTTAAATTAAAAAAGAAATACTAATATAATGTTAAAAAACCTATTTCATAGGTACAAAATTATGTCGCTATTACGATTTTATGATAAATGTCACAATATAGCTCTAAATTCGCACTAGATACAGTAAACGATTTGCGACTAAATGTTTTAATTAAATTTTGTTACACTGCGCAACAACAGTCAACTGCAATTTCATGGAACTGCCTGTAAAATAATTTAAATGGGTATTTAAATAAATTAAAATTTGTTTTAAAATCTCGTTAAAATGTCCAATGTAAAACTTACGAAACTGTTAGCAGTCGGGTATGAAAGTTCCTACACACAAGTGACGAAAATGAGATGGGCAAATACATGTTTATATATGAATTAATATTCCTTTCACTTTTTAGCTTGTCGATAATGATTGATTTGAACAGGAGAAACCCTAACAAAATATATTCAACTTGGTTTGTCAGGGGAACGCGAAAGCTCTAGTGAGAATACAAAGTGACAATCGTCGGCCTCTGTGCTTTAACTATTTTTGATTGTAGATCAAATTGCATAAATGTATTCAGTTATGTCTTGTAGATAATACCTACATAAAATACGACACAAAAAATATAAACCTATTTTCGTCAGATAAACACTTGTGCTCATTTAAAACACATTACTACAATATAATATGACTTATTTTTAATGAACGATTTTTGCGGAGATTTTTGTTAAATAATTGCAATAATTAATCATAAAATTAAGTATAATTATCATAAATATAGCCATAGTAAATTTTTTATGAAATTAAATCGCAAAATTAAATGTCTCCATTCAACGGACAATAACTTAAATTCGATATAGCTAACCTATTTTGTGATTTATTTATTTTTCAATTAACTCATAAAAATAGTATAAAATATAAATTTTTTTTTAAAAAAAAAATTCCCTTGTAAATATTATTTTATAGTTTTAGTTATTTTATTTATTATTATTATTATTATTATTATTACGTATATTAGGTACATCAGTGAATATTGTATCGTAACAAATTGTAACAAATTGTATTCACCACAGAAACGCATTGTACTTTTAATCATGAAAAATATAAATGTTTTGGACACTTCAAACCCTGAACATATTTTATTGTAGTTTATGAGAATCGAAGTTAATAATTTTTAACCCACTTAAGTTATACACTATTATTTATTTCAAATATATCGTTAAGATTTCGATTTTAGAGCAGGGTTGCCAACCAGCTGCTTTTGGGGCAATTTTTAATGCAACTATCTTCTGTCGGTGTTGTATCAAGCTTGCTTCACGACCGGTTTTTAAAATTTATTTTATCAAAAATAATAAAAATACATAACATGGACAAGATGTTGAAAGAACTAATTTGCTAGAAGTGTATATCTAAGTATGATTTTAAGAAAAGTAATTTTACCTTATTTTTTCAAAAGTATAAAATGTTGCTTACTTTATTTTTTATTCCCTAGGATGAGGTATTTATTTGCTATTTTTACCAAAACAAATGTATGACTATTTATTTTTTTTAAGTATATATTGTGGTTGATATTATTTTATTTTTTTGTATTCTATCAAATAAGAATTTTATAAGAAAAAATTTCAATTTTAAAAGTCAGGTTTTTTTAAAAGTATATTTGGTGGCACGATAGATGATTGAATGATTCGATACCTGTTTATGTATGTGTGTGTGTGAGAGAGTGCGTATTTTTCAGCTCAAAAAGTCTAAACAAACTAAATGAACGTGTACAAAAAAAATTCAAAGGGAAGATTCAACAAAAAATGATAATATAATATATTATTTTCTGCATAGGTAACTCCTACACATAAACCAGATTTTAGAAAACTGCGTACGCACATTATATTATTACGGGTCTGAAACGGTGCGGCTTATACAGTATAATAATAATTGCACCTATACTGCACGATGACCGGATTTTTCCACCTGGACACGGAGCAAAACAATTAATATCAATTAGGGAGTGCAGGATATTAATGGGGTCAAAAATGAGAACGGTTTTATATTATGCTCGATTAAAACGAATAATATAATATATTTATAATATACGAGGGATAATTATTTGTTTGAAATTAATTATCCCCAACACGTGGGGCGCCGAGAGTGTTTTCGCCCACTCAACAAACAATCCACCGAAAAGTATATAATAATAATAATAATAGCCTTATGCGGATAATTTCGTTGTTTATTGTCGTTTCATAATACCTGTAGACTGTTCACCGTAGGCAAAATTTGTATAACGCAAAAACCGTAAGTACTTAACCAACAGGGCTATTTCTGCAAGCATCCTCTTTTACTTATTCAATAATGAAATTACTCAAAATCTGATTTTTGGAATTTTTAAATATTCTCGTTAAGAAAGGGGACTTAAATTTGAAAAAAAAACAAAAGCTTGGATCACCGCAGGACACTCCTTAAGGAGCACTATAAAATATCTCAATATGGTTTTAATGAGCCCGGAGTGGTCACACAAACGATTACGACTCACACAGTCATCATCGGTTCGATTCATAGCAAAGTGCAATCAATTTTTGTGGATCTACGCGATCACGATTTTCCCGTGTATTGTCGTCAGATTGTGTCATTCGGTTTCCATCTAGGTCCCACTCCACTGGGAGTGAAGACTGCACATGTCTCCCTTGGAGAAGGGGGGTATAGTATCATGCATATAGTTATAAACCCTTAGGATAAATGGATCACATGATCTCCCTAATACTCACTTGTGATAAACATTGACAAAACCTTGAGGTTGTTTTAATGAACACAAGAATAGGAAAAAAAATGGTTTTTAATAATATTAGGTATATTTGAAAAACCCAAAAATCAGGACTTAAATAAATAAATTTTTAAAGGAAAAAAAATGGTTTGGACATGTTTGGCGAATCACTCTGTACACTATAATAATAATTCGTGACGATATTTTATTTTTATCATTATAGCTGAGAAATACACACGACATTAATATTATATTCAATAGTATATGACGTATAAACAGCAAAAAAAATACTGTCGTTGCAATTCGTGCGCCCCATCATTCGAACTATGTAACATAATATATAACTGGTAAAATATGATTGATTATTAATATTATTTAATAATTGTATAATATATTATTATGTACAATTATTAAAGTTATTTTTTGACTGCATTATTATCAACGAGTTCGCGGCACCTATATAGTTACCACGAGTGGTGTGCACTTGAGGTTCAAGAGTTCACGAATCGTGGGATTCAACCCCCCTTCCCAATTTATTGATCTATGAAACCTCAGAAACTTGAAATTGTATTTTCAACTTAATAAACCAAACATACGTAAAAATTAAATAATGGTAAGTACATTGTATTATGTTGTGTTATATAGTACATATACCTCCAACAAATTATAATATTATATTATATTGAAAATGCGAACAGTTATTTTCATATTCGTTATAATTGACGTTATTTTTTAAAACATTATATGTTCCGCCATTTTACGAGTATACAAAAATATTTTTTTAAATTTGACAGTCAACATTTCATAATATGTGAATGCTATACCATATTACCATAATACACAGCTGTTTCTACCAAAGCGACTTTCTCCCGTTAACAATATTTATGCGGGTTCAAAATTTGGTAAATGATTTACTTTCAAATGTGCATTATATGAAATGGCAAGTGTGAACGAACTGAAAACGCCACCTAAATGCTTGAGATCCGGTGGCCAGGTGCAAAACAAGATCGGATGGATCGTTTTGAACGAACCAGCAGTATTATTACCGGTGTAAACATGCACAACATTATAATGCACTGATGCATAATATGTTATATAGATATAGGTAGTTATAGGTATTTCGGATGACGGGAGTTCGGGAGTTGATTTATCTCGTTGGTCAAATCAAACGCAAATATTGAAACGATAAATAAATCCGCGAGTGCTCGAGTTATTACAAAGTTACTATTTTTGTTTTGATTGGACAGCGTAACCGTTTTATAGATATACGTATTATTATACGCGGGAAACAAAATAATATTTACCCTCGCAAAACCCTTATATAAATTATCAGGAAATAAAATAATATGATATGAAAAGTGACCTCGGCGAATTCGGAAGTCTTGTCACAGCCAATAATTAATACCACAATAACAATAATATCGTATACCGAGAAATACTTTGTAATCAACTTCATAAAACATTCTATTAAAACTTTATAATATGTTGAATTATTGTTGGATATTACGACGCCGCGACCACGCCGCCGAACAGTTGTAAAAATATCGATAAAAACAAAATATTATACTTCGCATAATATTATCATCATTTTTTTTTTATTACATAAAATTATTTTCCAAAAATTGGCAGTTCTCGGATGTTTGATTGTTAATAATCTGTCACAGTCGACTGTCGTAACTTTTTGATGAATATTTTAACGATTATGTCCGAGTAGTCGGAGAAATAATTCATAATAATATTATAAGAATGTAGAGGCGAATTTGATGTTTCGACGCCCACTGGCTTACTTATAATTCCCGTCTCCTCTGAAAATGATGGCAAATATAACCGTAACAATGTTTGTCCGAGATGATACGCAAACTGCACACTATCTATATTATACCGTCGTATTCGCGCATAATAATAAAGTGTATGACGTAGGTATATAAATGTGCGAGACACACGAAAATAAAAAGGAACACAGTATTATTATGATTTTCATATCGAATGAATAAAAAAAAATGTTTTGATTTCTGATAAAGTTAATTATACTTTTCATTACAATAACCGATGTTTATACTGTCAAAGTTATTAGCCTGTCTGTAACATAATAGATTTATAGGGACCTTAATATGCATTGTATAATTTTGTGCTGCGATGCCGTGCGGTTCTTCTGTATATTACAACCCTATATTTTGCAAAAGTTTACGGCGTCATGTTATATCCGAATACATCATATACATTAAACGACAAACTAATACGCGACGGTAACAATGTGTTCGTGATTAGTAACACATTATTATACAAAGGCGAGTACGTTTATCATACACGGTACCTACATATAGGTGGTAATAATTATCCACGCACGCCGAAAGCCCGAAATTTTGTTTTTCTAACCGTTGGAATGTATAATAAGGACATTTTTTTGGGCGCAATGAGGTATAGAGCAGTTGAATTGGAGTTGGTGACATAATTACTAGTTTTTGTATGTATTATATTCTCAATTTATAAACTACACAGATATCATAAAAATCTCCGCGTAAGTCTCCTCTTTAAAATTCAAAATTTAAAAATTTGACTTCGAAGAGCACATATTCGGGTATGTTATAGGATTACTGATGGACAAAATTGCAGAACCACGAGTATGATAGACTTTGGTATGTATCGCTTTCACGCATATTATAAACACACACACACAATCATTGTTTTCTCTAATAATATCAATTTAGTTTCAATATGAAAAAAACATTTTTTTAAGATTTTTGGATTGGTTTTGTTTGGAGACTATACAGATTTGACGTTTAAATGAACAATATAACATGATATAAATATATTTTTAATCATTCGTTCAATTCGTTGAATTATCGACATATTTTATGATGCCTATACCTACTACTCGAAGATAAAAATTAATCGATGTGTACAATGTATTATTTTATCACGTGGATTTCAAAATTATATAATTTTATACGATAAAAATAGTTGATTGCCGAAGACAGGATAACCCATAGATTTTATAAACAGTCCGTCAACTTAACCGGGGGAGTTTTTTTTTTTTTTTGTAATATATTCAATTAAACTGCTCAGGAACAGGACCGACAGCTTGCCAAGACGCCCAAGACTAGTGAAAAATCAAAACCAATCGCTGTTTATAAAACATGGGTACAGTATTATTTTTTCGTACAAATGATATTGATACTTGATTTTTTTTTTCCTGGAAATATATTTCTTTTCACTTATTCGTAATTTATGGACGATTCGTGTATTTTGCGTAGGTATTTTCAATGCACACAGTGATGGTTTTCTTATTTAATCATTAAAAAATAAAAATGATTTATCGTAGGTATGCAGAAAGTATACAATAATATAATATATATGAATAGAAAATTCATATATATTTTGATATAAAAGCCTAGGCCTATTATACTACTCTATTATTACTACTTTCTAGTAATCAGCCTATAATTTGGTTTACGATAAAATAATAAAATTATTGGATTTTGAAAACGCGCGCGCGTTAATGCTATGAAAACAATATTTTACCTTCTGTGCAAATTATACGAGTTCATCTCTTTGATAATAGCTGGTATAGGTACTTTATGAAAGGCGTTCTACGAAAAAAAAATACTAATGGTAGGATTCACTGATGAAGTGATAACCTAAAAGCGGCCTTTGGAAAGCCATCGCGAACAAAGTAAGAGATCTAATTAAAATAAACAATCAGGGTATGAAAAAACAATTTTTTTTCGTGTTTGAACTCTGCAGGTTCAAGTTAAGTAGAACAGACGGTAGGAGCTGAAAATACGTTTTTAATTAATAATGATATTTGTATAGATGGTATAAGAAAAATCAGAAGGTCAATACAATATAATATTATACACTGCATGTTTCGTCGTTACTTTTTAATATTATAATAATCTTACTAATATTATAATCATTTCAATACAACTGTCAAGCTCTCTCAACTGAAGGTTTATTAAAATGTTTAGCAACGATTTCTCGTCGACTTGAAATGGTTCGACGATAATTCGTAAAGTTTTTTCGGCCGTTTACTATTAAAACTGATGCCTTCTTCACCACAGCTACAACTCTGTTATTTTTGTACGTCTACGAATTTGCAGGATTCTTTATAGTTGACCGTAATCATTTGGCTAACTTAAGATTTATCAACAATGCGATAAGTGGTAAAATTGACCCTCTTACTACGAACTATATCAAATTCTTATATAAACACTATCACGTTTCACGAGTCCGTTACTGTTGCATTCAACATCACTAAGTCTCTCAGTAATTATGATGGAAATCGACGACCTTTGCAAGTACTTAGCTGATTTTATTATATAAAAAAAAATAATAATAATTTCAAATTTGTACTATATATGAATTTTCTTACTACCATAAATTATTCTTACAATTTTTAATAATTGTATCACTAATTGTTTGTTACACAGACATATTAAAAATTCGTATAGTTTTTTTAATAGTGTTTATTGAAGTATTTACTTGATGTACAATTTGTACATTAAATAAATTGGAGATATATTTTCTTAAACAAATACAGCGAAATGGCTTGTTGGAAGGCTCTTCGCAGAGTCGCCATTACGAGTCACACAGGGAGCTGGTACATATTATATTATATTATTTTAATATTATAATATTTGTATAATATACAAAATCAATACCGACAAATCCGTCGTCCAATGTTTTCCATATACCTATACATAAATCGATACTTGTTCCCAAATACTTCTGTATTTACATAATGCACGAACCTTTGCAGAACAAACGGTGTTCCATTTTATGTTATTACGCCAACACCAAAAGCAATACCTCCCTTGCAGCCTCACCCAACCACCCACCCAGCCGGCACCCACCAACCCGGTCTCGTATCGGATATTCGGATCAAGGGCATGTACACACAGCACAATGTATAATATGTAAATCCCTGCGGTCGTGTCGTAATCGGAATAAAAACGAAACTTACGCGTCTATACCTGCTGATACTTATACTCCCATACACACACATACGCGAAAGTATTACATATTAAATCAGTTTCTGCTGTATACATAGACAACATTATTTTTGAAATAAAAACAATATATTATTACGGGATCCGTGTAAAATATTTTTACAGATTTGGCTTGGTTTTTCGATTCCGGTGGATGCATTTTAATGTAACGCATATTACATGCTACTAACAGTGCTAAGCCTCATAAGTGACGTGGCTTTTGGATTTAAGGTGATGACTGTTGACAAATTATACAGTCGGATCTAACAACACTGACCGGTTGCTTTCCAGTCAGTTTCAATAAGTACTCGAAATGAGTGTAAACTTAGCTCAAAACATTAAAAACTTATTATAAACAAAGGAACAACTATATTATATCATAGTGAAGTATTTTAACGAAATGAATATACGTTTTCAATGAAAACATATTCTAATATTTAATAACTTACATGTTCGACATTCAACTATATGATTTGTCCTATGTTTTAGTCGTACCATTCATGGCTACTATGTGTTGTACTTATTATTATGATATGATACTGAATCGTTAATAAACGAGCAAGGATAGCAGATTTTTTAGCATATTCATAATAATTACATAATTCAGATATTATTTTATGCATAGTGAGAAACCTCTAAATACCAGACACTCTCGGTCACTGGCATTTTGTACACTAGACAGAGGTATCCGCTGTTCAAAAACGACCATTTTTGGTGGTGTCCGTTAATGGAGGTAACTGGATATTCTCTAATCCACGTACAAATCGCACCAGCACGTTTATCTATACGAAATCAGGACTAGTCACAGGTAGGTACCTCGTCGCCACTACAATTTCCCCCTATTTATCGTCGTTAGGGAAAATTCTAGCACTCACGACTTTGCAAAAGCTTTAACGTTATAGCGTGCTGTAATTTGGCTCAAACTCGTTGAAACTGCGGCGGCACCGGACCTCTCCTGTCGGATGGCAGTAACAATGTCGCATTAACAACTTCCGGTTTTCCCGATGACGTCGTGGGCAGGTACACTGACGTCCAACATTAAACGATGATGACGGTGGTATAATATATTATTTATTATGCATATCGTACGGTTTTCGAATCTGAGTAGATTATTAGTCGCCACCCATCCAACAAACCACATGTGCGGTGTTCGTGTCAACCCCTTCAACGCTTTTCACGCCAAACCCAATACACGACTTTATTTATTAATAATGGGTAATAATTTATTGTTTCTGTCGACGTCTTGATAGAACTTCCAGAGTTAAATCGGTGGACACATTATTATCAGTACACTATTTTAGGGGAGGGAAGGGGGGTGTTAATGTATGGTGTAAAACGATTTTCAATTTTCCTTGACGAGTAAATGGAAATTATAATCATTGCGTAGACTGCGCAACTTTCTGTACACCTGATAGGTACTATGGAAATGTAATATTTAGAGAATCGATCGTAAAATAGATGAATACGACTTAAAGTTCGAACGTTTTCCGATGTTCCACGGATTTGACCGAAGACTTTTCAAGTGGCACAATATTTATAATGTACCTATTTATTTTTTCACAGCATTAAATTTACTCTTTAGCACACACAGATGCAGTCAACATAACAATGGTATCTCATGTTGATGGGTCATTGATTATCCATTATATGCATTTAAAGAAAAATGAATAGAAACGTCATTGTGTGGTTACCAAAACTACATTATGTTTGAAATTGCTGTCCTCATGACGGAAATAAAACTTCATAAAAAGTTTTAAACCAAACAACAAAACAATAATGCAGTTATGTATAAGACGGAAACAGTATATAAATTAATATAATTATTGAAATCTAGAGGCTTACGAGAATAATTCGTTCTAATTAACATAATGTTTTTGTTTACCCTTATATTATGTTAAATAATTACTTTTCATAATTTACAATATATATTTACGTTCACTGTATAAACATAGCAGGTATATATTATTTGTTTTATTTAACCATATTTTAACGTTAAATTAGATCTCTACACCGACTACTTACTGCAGACTGTATAAAACGTACTTATGTAATAAACTGAGAAAAAATCTATATGATATCTTTGTGTGCCTATGTATTTTATTATTTACCTCCATCTCGACAGTATAGTCCCACTATGCGAGTTCAATTTTCAATGTTTGTCTTATACAAATATAATATATATGCCGTGTTATTTGACAATTATTATTGGTTATACTCGTAGTTTTTTTTTTTATTAAGTCAACTGTAAAACTAACTTCAACGTAGCTTAAAACTGTTTATTTTTTTTGCCCACGCAATAAAGAATAAAATATATTATACTTTTTAAAACACAAATTTGCCAACTTTTATAAATTTAATATTAGTGGAATATGGGTATTACAATTGTTGTTATATTTGTTTTTGGAGCAAAACAAATCGTTTATAATATGTATTTTGATGAAAAATATTCTGTTGTGTATTTTAAAACATAATTTTTAATATATGTTAAACATGATATAGTACAGCTTTTATAGAACAGTTTTGCGAAACTGTTTGCCTGGGATTTAAAAAAATAATATTGTTGAACAGAAATTGAATTATGCATAATATTATAATAAGATATAATATTATGTATAGCGTCGAGGGAGGCGTAGCCACCAAGGTTTTTTTCAACCCGCCGAAAATTATGAAAACATGAAATTCTGTAGTCTTAAATGTTTTTGCAAGCGATATTACATCTACAACGTCCATAATGAAAATAATATTTTTGGAACCACTTAGGATCTCTTAATGTTTTCTCGAAAAATATCATCCCAGTTATAGCTTATTAAAAATGCATTATAATTATTTCAAAACTGTTTATAGTGTGCAATATATATATATTTGATAAAATGAAAAAAAGTGCAACGAAAAGTTTTCTTATTATTATATTGTTTGTTGTTATTGTTACGACCGAGGCCTTCTGAAGTTACATTTTCGTTAATATCCGTACACAGAAAGTGGTAGTTAAACTACTCTAAAGTCGCTTTACAAACGTTTACGACGGCTCTCAGATATTATTACCAATAAACTAATAGAGTATTAAGTAATAATGTCCAACGAGTGTGATACAGCAGAGATTTGGTGTGGCCAGTGGTACCTCTTCTCGCCACGACCGACGAGTCACCACTGCAGATTATCACATTTGTTTAATATATATTATATTATTATTTATTATGGATTAATCGGATATGATTTTAAAATAATTGTTCATAGCCACAATGTCAATTTAAACGGCCCAAATTGTATTGAACGCCTCAGACCCAGCCATCATATTATTGATGTTAAATCATATCACAAAATAAATTAGAAATATTATATCATTATCATAATACTGTAGATTTATGATGTAAAATCAAACCGTGTCTGCCATTTCTTTAATACTGATGTCCATTAAAATATATTTTGGTAACGTACCTATATTATGAGATGTTAAGTATTCTTTTGTTTGTCTCAGGAAGCGTCATCGTAAAAAAATATTTAACAAAAAACGCGTTTTCTGATTCTGCTCGATGGCAATTTTTTTTCACACGCAACTTACATAACAAATAATATAGATTATATCAAATAGCATGGTTTACAGGGTAATTTACGAAACATTCTCATCCTCTTTTTTCTTCAATAATGCAGTTAGGTATTCAAAATCTGATTTTTGGAATTTTTAAATATAACTTACGACCATAATATATTCAAGTTATTGAGAGTTTCTGGACTCATTAAGGAGTGTCCTATGTGTATTTACATTTCCCTTATTCCTAGGAAAGCACGTGAACCTTTTCAAAAAATTATCCAGTAAATAATTGTCAGTAAAAAAAGTGGTGGTAGGGGGGATTTGTATCATCACAGGACACTTCTTATGTGGTACAAAAAATCTCAAAAATTTAAGACTTGAATAAATTCACTATTAAAGGGAAAAAATGGAGGTGACCATGTTTGGTATACTCTGAATCGTTGTATTATAGTCATCTCATAGCTAAAGGCAACATTACAAACTTTAGCATAGTTTAGACTTTAGAGAGATACTGCGCAAGCAAATCGTCGCGAGACAAAAAAAAATAATAAAAACAAACAAACAAACAAACTATGTGCTACAGCAGTAAACGTTAAACAAAAGTAAAAGACTTTTATAATATCGGCTTTACGCAGACGAACACGAAAGACGTGTAATACGCGTAGCTGGTACCTAAATATAATAATATAATAGCAGGTGACGGTTATATTATGTTACACGTCGTCGCCGTCGTGTCTGCATTTTAAATAAAAATAAATGAAAAAATAACTAAAAAAAAGAATAGTTTATTTATTGTATTTTTTTTTTTATATATAATATACGTACGTACAACCTATATTATAGGTACCTGGCTTTTCCCGTCACATTTATTCAATTAATAAATTTGGTTGCGACCCGCGACAGAGGGAGGGAAATGTTTCCCGTTCGCCATGTTTGTACGGCTCTACGTGTATGTTCTGAAACAATACCCACCCACCTACCCGTCTGCATAATCAATTATGGTACAATACAATTACCATTATAAACAAACGTAATGACAATCAACCCTAAAAATTGAATTTAATGCAAGTATTATTTATTCGTTTATTTTTGTTGGTCGAGTTAATTTTATTCCACAACAAAATGACCAAATTGGTTAATTCGTTTCATATTCCGACGGTAATTAAATTATGAGAAACGTGATGGTAGTTATTTTCATGATGCATTCAAATGTTGAGTTAGGTTAGGTTCAAATAAATGTTCAGTTTTTCACATTCAATCGCCCAAATATATTAATTGGACGAAAAACAATAGTACTACAAAATGTACCTACCTAGTCTTAAGTTCAATCTAGTTGAAATCAATTCATATCCGTCAGAATATTATTTCAAATTATAAAAAAAAATGTAACTCTAATTGAAATGTATTTATGTAATAAACATTATACTATAGTAAATAATTTTACATCACGTTAAATATTTTAATGATTACTTAAATATTATTCGAAATATGGAATTGTTTTTCAATTTTGTATCACATTTGTGCGGTTAAGAGTTTAATGCCTTGACTATGTGTAGGAACATAATATTTTATTCTAAATATCATTTATTCTTTATTGAGACTAACCCTCGCAGCTGGGCCATTGAATATATTATTATTTAAAGCGCATAAAATGAACAAAATACATTACAATTTACAACAATATTATTTGAAATGTGATTCTCATCAAACATTTATAGGCATTAAATTTAAACAACGTTTTGGATATTATAAAATTCAGTAAGCAATTTACTTGAGTTAGGAAAACGGTGTTGTGTACACTTATTGTATTTATGATTCATTAGTTTTTGTTTGAAACATTAAAAGTATTTGTTTACAAAATAAATACAAATGAAAATCAGACACGCAGAGATACATCCCTAAAATAAATATAATTACATTTTTAAATGATGACAATTTATTTATTCATGGTTTTTACAAGTTATCGGTTAAAAGGTACCTAAATAAAAAAAAATTGCTTAACAGTGATTACTGTTCACTTTGGAGTTGTTCATAATTCAACGTTTCGCGACCATATTTAAATAATGTCATTATTATTTATAAACTGTTGGAAACTACCAGTGAATCAATCTATGGCTAGGCTAAATATTACTTGTTCTGCTTTAGAAATGTAAGACATATTTCTATAGAAAAGTATTAGTGCTATGGAATATGGATACCTACACAATAATGTTTAAGATGATATCTGCGCATTATTTGTTTTCTCTCTCCAGACCCTCTCACAACATTATAATGCGTTCTTGTAAAATCGTTTATAAGTTATCTTAGAGTAAAATTACATCTATTACAAAAATTATAAAGGTCAATATTTTTGAGGATTTTATTATTATTTGACTTTATACTCGACTTCTAAAATAAAAAAAATACATTTTTTAAATTTAAATAGATATTAAATTATTTTGAGACAATATTTAGACAAACCATAATATGTCATACCCTCAAAAATATTATTCTCTATAGTTTTGTGTAATAGGCAATTTCACTCTAATATTACTTAAAAACTTTAAAAAATAACCGATATAATTTTGCGTGAATGCGTTTTGTCCATCTTGGGCGTGGACTTGAGAGAAAAACAAACAGTGCGTTGATATCCTCCTAATATTTTACTCTCATTATTAAACTAACCTCTCCAACACTGTATGTTACAAGCCAATTTAGACGTCTCCCATTCTCTTTAATGTATATTGTTATTTATAATAGGTATGTTTATTTCCTAATAACCTACTATGCACTACATGTAGTTGTAATAAAAAAGCTGTTTGGCGTTAATGAAAATAAATAAATATTATCGTTGAGTATAAAAAAAATTATATTGTACTGTTTGCACTCAGTGATATCACAATGATACAATATAAACTTTGTTGCTGTATAATATACTATACACTGTTTAATCATGACATTGATTTAAATATTTATATAAATTGTTCATCGTTTTATGAGCGATTGAGTAAACGGTGTCTAACTATTTAATTTTAAACATTTAGCGATAGAAAAAGTTTATTGGCCGTGTGCGGGGGACGTGACAACTGCGCAAAAACCACTGCAGGACTCAAATTGTTGTAGCGATGATAATGTCATACGATATTGTACATGTACCTACATCAGCTCTTTTGTCTCGATTGTTTTCGAAGTGGTTTGTAGACTGTAGGGTGGAGGGTATACACGGCACGGTCGGTGCGTCGTCGATTGTCGAGACACAGAGCATAAAGTACCCTAGGGGTCGTGTCGCGATTGAACTCGAATCAGCGGCGATCAAAGGCGAACGGAGACAAAGCTCGCGACGTCGTAGATTAGACCGTGTAAACTCTGTATCAATAATCAGCAATCCAGCCGTGCAGGATATCGGAAATATATGCATCCGTATCATAGATATACCTATATTATACAACAACTAGATAGCCGTCTTGAGGTACTACAGCTGTGTCCGATGTTGATGTCTGCAGCCATTTATAAAGCAGGCAATGTTTACATTTATTGTGAATTTATTCATATACACTGTGATGATATTATTTTGTAAACATTACATTGTCTGCTTTGTAAATGGCGACCGACTTCGATGATAAGAAGGAGACGGCTATCTATAGTTGTTATATACATTCGATGGTCCGCATATCCGATACCTGCCTAATTATCTGTTATGACAACAATACGAAATATGATAATAATTCACCGATGAGTCAGATACATATATAATGTAGTGCGGATGAAACGATATCATCAATCGCGGCTTATTGTTTCTTTGTACGCCTACCTCCCTAAAGGTATATATTATATGTGATGATAGTTATTACCTTTCCGTTGTCAACAAGAGTCGATTTATAACTATACTATGTGCGGTTGCTTGATAGGCATTTTCACGCTGTCTATTTTGACAACAGATAAGTTAATTATTAAAAAAAAAAATAGCCAGATAGATCGCGTGCAGAAATCGCACTTATACTGATGTGACTCTTAAATATTTGTCGACGGTTTTTTATTTCGTCGCTTGCGTTACAATAAAATATTATTGAAAAATCAGAAAAACGATCACATCGAAATCCCAATCTGACACGATTGTCAATATGATTTAATTGCTGGAGGGATATTTACATAATATGCGTTGGGATCAAGGTTATTATATCCGGTAAAAGTGTTCATAGACATATGCACATCTTGGGTGGCTAGGGAGTGGGGCTTGGTCTCCTCAAGATAAATTAATCTTGAAACTCGTATGATATCAATTCAAAATGATTAAATAATTATAAGAATTTTGAAAAAAATTTTAATTGTACTTGTAGTACATAATAGATTACAGATAACATTAAATTGAGATTTCTATATTAAATTTATGGGTTTTAAGACGTATAAACTATTAATTGTACACATGTAAATACATAATATATTAATATAAAACATTAACGAAGTGTAAATTATTAAGCCCCTTAGCCTCCCCTGAACCCACGCCAGCATGTGATTATAACTATTTTGGAGATATGTTAAATATACTGTGTAGGTACCATCATTGTCATCAACCACAGATTTGGAGCTAAAAATTTAGAGCATTCAACGACACGAATTTGAGTTCCGACTAGACCAAATACATAATAGAGCATTTATAGGTACCAATACATAATTAGTTTATCGTATACAATATCACGTCCTATATACTCTAAACCGAAAAACCAAAAATATGTAATCATTTGAAATCGGATGAACCGTTATTTCGAATAACCCTGTATACCTGTAGACGAAATGCCAGCTGCGAACATAAAAGATTACAATGTTATTTTCGTTGTCGAACGACGGCGAGGGCGAGACTGACACGATGAGTGCAATGCCGCCCGAATGAACGCCCCCATACGAGAAAACATATAGCCGACGACAGAGTAGGCTCGTTCTCGCTCAAGTTTTTATGTCTAGCTGGTATTATATATATAAAATAACATATTTACTGATAAGTCCCGATGCTCTAAAATAATTGTACTAGACTTGCAATCACAAAGTGAAAATAATATGCCCGTTTAATTATAATTTAGGTGTCTATAGTTTTATAACCATGAATGCATGTGTGTTTTTTTTTTTTATGTTTTTTTGTCTCTCGTCACGTTAATACATATGTAATATAAAGTGTTATCATGTCATAACTAATATAAATACCTACAGTAAAACATAAAGTAATTTTAGAATTAGATTCTGATCTAATCTCTTTCAGTCAGAATAGTATTGTATTTTCTTATTTCTTTGTTCATCGTTGAATTACAATTAATTTAAAATAATATTGATATAATTTTTAGAAGTATTATAAGCCACATAAATACGAGATATAAAGTAGGTATACAATACTTAATCTTGACATCCGCAATGTCTTTATTTTTAATTTACAATGATTTCAATCTGCATAATATTATGATTTATGACAATCAAGACTGCAATTGTATTAATCACTTATTATATATTATACAAATATGCAAATATGCACTGAAATATTGTGAAATCAGGAAATATCTAACAGTTATATTATCCACCAAAAACTTTTGTTATTAATCATTAATAATTATTGTAAAACCATGAAATAAATTAATAGCTTATACTTAACGATAAATCTAAAATTAATGCAAATGTAACAAAGTTAGATGCCTCTATAACAATATAATAATATATCAACATTATAGCCTATATATAGGTAATAATGTAATGTTATTATTATTTATAATAGACGGACACCCTATGTAGTTGTTTTTCTTTAGTTAACCCTCGCATACATAGATATACGTTCCGTCAATGTACGCTATATTATTATTATGCAAATAAGTGCACTGGTGTTAAAGATAAAAACGACTGCAGTTTTTATATTGTTATATAATATAACTGTTTGCACTCGCAAGTGTCTATTTTTTCCGTCCGAGTACAATATTACAAGAGTAATTAATTATAGTTTTCATCACAATAAACAAACCGTTTTACACTATGCATAGCAGTATAGGGTTAGATGGGAGTATTAAACGCATATTTTATACATGCAGGTGAGTTCATGGTTTAGATTTATTTGAGATCAAAACAATAAAATATATCGAATACACACATAGAATGTAGGAAAATATCGTCATTGATACGAAATAACCTCCTATGTGCCTATATGCAAATACCAGATTTTTCAGGATACACCAAAAATGTTTACAAAAAATGATTCACAGGAACAAATTTTAAAGTTTTATCGTGTCTTGTTTTGAAAAAAAATGAAATAAAAATGTAATACGTTAATATTTTTTTGCCACCTCGCACGTGAGGTTTTTTAAATGATAGCTAATAGCATGTTATCATACGTTTTTAATTGCATTGAAGGAATTTCATAAACTATTCATGGTTGAAGGTAACACATAAAAGGGTTTATTTATTACTTTTCATAAGTTCTACGATGAAGATAGGCACTTAGGATATTATATTATCGAATTATAGCTTAAAATATGTTTTCTGAATCCTGAAACAAAAAACGTTTTAATCTTGAAACAAGGAGGTTTTTTCGTGTCAAAAATATTTGGTTTATAAAACGAAAGTATTAGTTTTCAGATAAGTTAGGTTTGTTATTAAAAATTCAAAGGATTGCAAACTATGAGTACGCACCTCAACAATACAAGTAACACCGGTGATGAACCGTACATCATTGGTACTATTTGTTGGCCACTACTACTAATTAACCACTGAATTCGTCAAGATATAACTTACTGTAACTGGAGAAATTACCAAGACAGCGAAAAAGATAACTTTATAAATAAATTAAACTTATAACACTACAATTAGGTACCTATTATATATTGTCTTAGAAAATTCTACAATCCACATACTTTTGTAAATATCTAAAAGCAACGCTACACATTGATAAAAACGTCTAAATTAAGTGTTGTGAACGTTTAAAACGAAAACGGATTCTAATCTATATATAAAAAAAAAAAACATTATTGTTATCAGCTATAGACTATAAGTACTTTTTGTTTTTATGTTTCGTGAAACTGACTACCATTACGCTGTATGCATAATACCATACAAAGAGTAAACAAAACGTAATAACGACCATTCGTGTTTTTCAAATTCCAACCCTGTAATGTCACCCACTCATATTATTATCTCCCAAAATCTGTAAGCACAAAACTTTTTGTGGTCAAGTATCAGTTTTATGGATGTGTCATTAAAAATGAAAAACAAAAAACAATAAATTACTTTTATCGTGTATTGTTATAAGAATCACACTAGACATACACTACACAACACTATAACATTAGACATAACAAAAATATCAAAATAGATGTATGCACAATGCACCTTAAACGAGGCAAATAGTCATTGCAGTGGTTATTATCCCATTGGTTTATTGAAATAGTTTTAAATTATAACGTACATATTATGTACTATGAATGTACTCAGACATAATATTATTATGTCCTTGACATCACTAAAATACGACACGAACTATGATGAACAACACAAACGCGACATCAATTATTTATAATGAGTTCGTATTTTTTTTAAGCATTATAATCACAATAAACTTGTGCCGATAATCATATTTTGACAACAGTTAAATGTCTACTATATGAAAATGTATCATATAAAGCTGACTAAACTTTACATGCAAGTTAATCTGTTAAAACATGAATAGATTTTCAGAAAATTTAATTGTTAAAATATTCCATAAACGAAGAAAATTAGTAAATCCAATCAGAAAACGAACGTAAAACCTACTACCTACTACTCAGGAGTTCTGAATTAGTACCTATTATATTATATAAAAAATGTGAGGGAAAATCGCTTTACAACAATAGGTTTTGTATAAATTACAAAATTATGTACTATAATAATGTAAAGATTGCGTTGTTTACGAAAGTGTAGACACTATGTTGGTTTAATGTAAAAAAAAGCTTTATGAAAAGAAGTGAAAAAGGTTAAATACATATATTTTCTTAGTAAAAAAAAATACAAGCGGATATTACAAGAACGAATTGTCTAAATAGATCGGCTGTGTAGTAAGTGCATGCAGGTCTCGGCGTGATTAGTTAAACAACGAAAATTAATTTTTCTCAATAAGTATTAATACTTTTGTAATAATAAAAATACACGATCAAATATTAAAATGTCTGTTGAAGATTGAAATAAAACCTTAACCGTTCAGTATTCGACATTTCCATCTAAATCTACGATAATGAAAAAGTACTTTGTTTTCAAATATCCCGTTTTTATTTATAACGATAATAGTTATCCATATTAATTTTATGATCGTTAAATCCTATATATGGATTCAAAATAAGAAAATCGATTTTGTCGAAAACTCCAGATTTTGTGTAACGTAATAAATTACCGTTTGTACTAATTGCGTAGTAAAGTACCAACTAGTTTCCTACCGGGAAAAATGCTCCCACCCCCCCCAACCAAAGTACCAATCAGATAAAATTATTTTTTATACCGGAAACCACCTTGAATGATGGGGATTTGAGCTAATTACCTGATACAAAACGTGATGACACACCGAACCATTTTAAAATAAATCCTACCATTCATCGCTCCGGTTAGAATCCAAAAAAAAAAAAAAATAATAATAAAACCGAAACAAGAAGTTGTATTGCTATCCATCACGATTATAACATAAGGGAATATCCTTTTTTGCGGTGCACCGTGATAGTGATTGATATTGTTCCCGAGTCAGCGTGCATGTGGCAGGATGAAGCTTGATGTGGCGGAGGAGAAAAAATGATGACGACGATGATCGTATAGCGTAATAATAATAATATTATTATTGTATTATGTGATTGTCCTGATTGATGGGAGGGGAGGGGGCAGGAGCGATTCGATCAGACGTGCTCTCATCACGAACCATTAACTGCAGTTGGCCGTTTGAAGTGACAAGGTTTTGTCGTCTCCTGAATATTACCGTTGCAATCGCGCGCAATCATCAAAAGAGACGTGAAGATAACTTCGAAATAAAAATAGTAATAATAATAATAATAATAATAAAAACACATCTCACAAATAATTTTGACGGGTCTCGTAAGTTTATAAAAATAACGTCAAACTACATATTATATATATTATAATGTCGCGCTCCACCATTAAAATTAACGAACTATAATATAGGTAGGTACGCCAATAAAGGTATATATTATGCGCGTTTCATCTCAACACTTGGCAGTTGACTGGTTGGAGGTATGTACGATGTATAATCATATGTTTATGGAAACGCGACTCGCCCGTTATGCCTGATGACAAATCGCGTATAATAAACAATAATATTTTACGGTACGCGGCCGGCCATTGAGAATGAATTGCACGGAACGTATATTGTATAGAGATACCACAGAAGTGTATAATATGATACGGCGTATGAATGGTTTTTTTCTGACACAAATTTCCTCGGCCGACGCGGATCGGTTACCGAAATCACTAGGCTTGAAAATTTTGTATTTACGGAAAAGCAACATTTTCCCGGGTGACGTTTACCGCCGCGGTCGTTTGTCGCACGATTACGGAAAACAATATTGAAAATTCAACGTTAAATCAGCCAAATAAAATAGTTTGGATATTGAATGTGTAATGTCTTATGATATTTTGATCCACGTAAAACATTGGTTCATTCTGATTATTGTATAACAATAAATAATATTTATCCAATATTATGGTGACGTTCTTTTATTCACTGTGTGGATAAAATCTACCAATTTAATTTTAACACAGTCATCATGTTTAATATTATGTTTGCATACACAGTGGTCAGAGTGGCTCAAATTAAGTATAATACCTATTATATCATATTTTTTTTGGAACGTTTACCTAAGTAGGTACCTAGTAGTAGGTACCTAAGTAGTTACTTACTATAAGTTATGTTTTATCAAGTCTACAATAAAGAGTATTACTACCTCCCTCCATCTTCCCAATCAACACGTCATATTAATATGTTAATTATTAATCATTTTACTCAAAAAACATAAATTATATTATCATATAGGTAAGTACATTGTACATAATATTGTTATTAGAAAATGTTATTATATTTTTTAGCACACAATATGATCACACGGCGTTGTGGATAGACGATTTAGGTACACCAAGATTACAGGTATAATATCTCCGGTACCTATGTCAATAAAAATAATTATGCAATAATAATAAAATATAGGCAAAACATTTTAAAATATAATGTCATAAGCAAAATAACTTTGATCAACACTTGGCGTTATGGCATAAGACCCTATGGTTTTTTATATGATATGAGTATACATAATTTTTCACCGGAACTAGTAATTTGGTAAAACTCATAGGTACTCAACTTAATTACTATAATATGGTATACTCTGTGGTAAATATGGTAACATACATTCTATCATGTGTCCTCTATCTAGTAAACCATGTTATCTGTTCCTACACGTGGAATTATTTAAATTATACATATATGTTATTTTAGTTCCTGCAATGCGTAAAAATGTAAAATGTAAGTACTTAATTAGTTAGAATTAGTACACAGAATCAGATACATTTCTTTCGCAAATAATTTAGCTTCAGTGTCTGACAATAATTGAAGGTATCTTAGACATAAAAATAATTAATGTTTGGAAAAAATACTATATCAATTCTACAAATTTATTTTATTTTATTAATGTTATTTATAATTTTAATGATTTTACCCACACCATAACTACTTATTGAGATTTGCGTTGTCAGTATCAATCTACGTCATCTAAGTCTGGATAAAGCGGGAAGGAAATTTATCTAATTTGGTGTAGGTAGAAGCTCTAACTGTTAAATTTTAACATGAATAATTTTTACTCGTATGAGAATAATGGTTACACGTTTATGGTTTTACCATGGCAGTGTACTGACTTACATTTTCCATATTATATCGCTTTATATACAATATTATGTATATCGTTGGCTGAACCCGCTTTGAAGTCTCGTATCAGACTAAACGCTCGTCGACGGAAAAACAATTTCGACAACAATTTTAAGTCCTCTACAAAACTCTTTTCGCCGATTCGAGACAAAACGAAATTATTCAGCGTTTAAACGATTTCACTGCAGCAGGAGCAGTGTGTATCGTCGGCGATAGTTCCATTTTATTGGCACAATATTAAAATAATATCATGTGCACTCCACACGTCTTGTCGTCGTGTAAAAGCAGCACACTTTAAGTCTCGTCGCACTTATGGTATGTACGTGGAATTATTTTTCCCCCTACGAGGATTTCCATTCAGTCTGTCTCATTTTAACTAAAAAAGCATACATGCATGTATAGTGTAAATTCTTGGAGGTTTGAAAATGTAAAAATATGTCTGTCGTCACGATTTTTTTTTTTTTTACAGTTTCCGGTATAATTGTTTTGAGTTTTGAAAATTGTAAATATTCAGTTATCACAAACATGGCATAATGGCTACAACAATGAAATAAACGAAAATCAAAGTTATTTGACATTATATATATGATACTGGTACGCTACTGGTACCAATACTAGTATATAATAATATAATCTCGTTTCCCACGAAACTCTGAGGTGGAGTGTATTTGCCTGGAAACTAAAATCAGACGATCTCTTCGAAATTCGAATATAATACCTACCTACCTATATGTGGACGAAAGTTTTGACCAACACATCAGCGGCAGTGGACTGTTGTAGGACTCTCAATAACTCATGTCATCGTTCAACACTCTCGGTGGAAGACAAGTGGACTTCAGGTGTTCACATCGAATTCATGAAACGATAGCCGTCGGCATAATTTAATACACCGATGCATATTGCGACCGTTTGGTACTGACCAAACTTTCAAGTGTTAAACTAAATACGAAATCATATTTTTTAATCATTGCTCTCATTTTTAAGTCGTACAAGCGATAAAATCAGAACGTTGTGCCAGAGTTAAAATTAATTGGAAATCTTGACGACATTGCGACGACGGGTGCATTAAATTACAAAAATAATTTTAATAATAATAATAATAATATGATATTATATCCATCGCAGTCTAAATCCAAATCGTTTCGAAATTTATATGCGTTATAATATCTTAATGTTTTGTACACTATATTATTGTCGAGTCTCGATAACTCGAATCTGTAGGGGGATAAAAATAAATTCGACCTATGTATTTTTCCAGTTATATGCCTTAAACACATCTTAAAAACACTTCAAGGTGCAATAAAAAAATTTAAGTTATTGAGCTTTTCGAGTTATCGAGAATCGACTGCGAATTTTAAAAATGAAAACAGTTCAAATCTCGTTGTTACTTTTAATCAGATGCGGATCCTCTCTAAACAGTCTTGAAAATTGTATTCGAACACTATATAAAAATCTTTAAAATACTTTTTTCGAACATTTGTACTTAAGAACACTGAATTGTATCTGCAGGTATTTCTTATCGTTGCCCAATAATGTATAATACTACGCGCTTTACAATTTCAGTATTTTTCCTATATGCATAGGAACTTACGGCCAATAATAATAATATAGTTCTAATAATTATTATATTATTATTGTTATTAATTACCATGTCCTCGTCGTCGCCGACGTTAAATACGGTGAGACCCCTTTCTTTGTCAAACAAAACTATACTCGTTAGACATAATATTTTGTCATGCCTGCAGTCAATTATTTTTGTATCGCTTGGATGGACTACACCGGCCAAAGCGTTTGCTTGTCGGACGCTTTCACAGCGTAATAATAATAATATGCCATCATAAGCTCCAATTACGTATAAACAACAATCGGTCGACCGCACTAAGGATTAAAAATCGTAAAAACCGCGACGGTGCAATATTATCGGATCCGCGCGTTAATCTGCAATTTTCACTACACTATGGAAAACTGAACGGTTTTTTTAATAACTTGTAAATAAATCGGCTAATGGCTGCGTGTTGACAAACAGACGGACGATTACGGAAATATTCTCGTCGGTGCCACACAGTCATTTATAAATCATCGTATGCAGGTGCCACCGTTCAATCTTCCTGAACGTGTCTTGATAATGTTTCAACAGTCATAACGGCGACGATGTAATGCGAAATAATAATAAACGCCAATCAGAATAATATTATGTGTCGTTTCGCAAAACCACTCCAAACACGCTGTTTCCCAAAAAGCAACTATTATATAGCACTTTCGTTCGCGCGCTATCACTCACTATTGTAAGTTACAACTTATGAGTTAGGTATATGACTTTTACGTATTTTATTCACACACCCGTGTGCCTATATAGATATTAGGTACCCGTGTGACTTGAAATCACGGTCGTAACGGATAAAGTTATTTTACGATCTGTAGATTGGACTCATCGCACAATAAATTTGAAATATGTCACGTAAATTCACCAGTCGATTTATCGCACATATATATATTATTATAATATTATGAGTGAACGATATTTTTAGAAATTTCATACGGCTGTGAATTTTTAATAATCTAAAACTATCACAATGGTATTATTTGTGTCGAAAAGGCGTCATCAATTTCAAAAACAAATATGTAAAACAATTTATAAAAACCATCCAAACCCTTGCATCCAAGAAACGACTGTTATTATTAAAATTAATCGACGTGGAAAATCGAATAATAAAATCTATTGACTATAATAGGATCATGTTGGTGTTAACTATTATAAATGTATACCTAAGTATGCAATTTAATACATAATATAGTACTCATTTTAACCTGAAGGTATATAGTAAATATTATATTATTTTATCATTATTATTAAATATTATTAAATTATTTATAAGTATATAGATAGCTGGTATGCATGCTTGAATGTTGTAACAATAATACAAATATGAACCGTTTATTAGGTGAGATTAGTGCATTATAAACATATATTTTAATATATAATATATAATATATACACATTGGTAGTATTCCTATGCGCAAATTAATTTTGAACCAAATATATTTATTTATTCATCGTTTCACAAGCACCGTTCGGAATTATACGCGTATATTTAGCCCTTGTACTGATTTTAACCAAATAATACATGCATGTGTATTAATTAATATATTATAATATTATATGGGTAAATATGAAAAGCCATGATCGGGCATGATGTGGGTCAAAGTGCAGGTTTAAATAAATTAAGTGGTGAAACAGATACACATATATTTAGATATTGAAATATCAACAGGTCCACTATCAACAAGTGGTGAATATCCTTCAGTATTCATATTTTTCACATTTTCAGTCATATAAGTTATGAGTATAGATACGACTCATAACTATTATAGTGAGTTAGTTCAACAGATGAACGATTCATTTATAGATGGTATAGATAATTGAGTAATTTTATTATGAGTTATAACTCAGGTACGGCCATTTTTATTACAAGCAATATAATAAAATGTCCAAATTTGGTTGGTAATATTTATTATTAAACACATAGAATCGTTCCGTACCTGTTCAAGTACCTACAAAAGTATGTCCGTGGTATAATTGTCTAATTCTCACCCGGGTACCAATTCATGATAATTGTTTATTTCATTTAATAACTGATAATAATTTATACCCTCTGCTCGTAATAGGTATAGATGAATATAAAAATGTATAAGTCATAATAGTATAATAAGTTTTATAATTTAAAAAAAAACCCTCCTTGCACATAGCAGTGGCTATACTCGCTTGTACTTTATTAGCCCCTAATCCATGTACAATTATTTATTAAACAGAATGTAATTTTGAAAAAAAAATAATGTGGGGCTGTTATGTATGTCAGTGATACAAATGAGAGGCCACGCCTTCGCACTCTTCGTTCACACCATTCAACCTTTGAATTAGAAAACCGCGAATTTATAAATATTTTAACTCTGCAGTGGTAAGCTGAACTTAACGTGATTAGTAATAATAATTACGATAATATATTATTAATAATTATGTTTCGGAATAAACTTTTACCGGAAAGCCTATAGGGGGAAAATTTAAAAAATTAAAAGCTTCACAAACAGCAAAACAACTAACTTAATAGAACAAATTAATCACGTGATATAAAACAAAAACTTTCGTTTCTGTAAGTTTCAAGTCTCAAAAAATGTTTTAGACATAATATCTACTTTTTTTTTTTATTTCGCACGTTAAATCTATATCATACTTATATAATATATTTTATCTGGTCTTATAAACATTTATATCGTTTTGCACGACAATCATTATAATATATTAGGAGATACGACATGATGTCCAACATATTCCTTGGTTTTAAATATGTACAGCTATAATAGCCTATAACAGTTTAATATTTTTAAAACGAATTATTCGGCTGTTAATATATAGTTTTAATATTTTTTTTTTTATAGAAATATAAAATGGCCCACTTTACTTCCGTAAGTCTTTTGATTTACAGGGCGGTTTACCTAGCACCATCGTTTTAAGTTTATATAGGGCGTACCTATATTCTTATATTATTTTATATTTCACACCATTGCGTCCGATATAGTTACGAGTGTTGATATTGGGATATTTATTTATTGTCTGTAGTGACCAGTGGCTTATTAATATTTGGTACCTATTATTGTTAACGCGGTATATTTATTATTATGGATCGCGTGGTAACAAATCTTTGTGGTGGAGCTATAACCAGTACCTTATTTTTTGATTTTGCATATTTTACTTTTTATTTTATAAACATGGACATTCATTAAATGTTGAATAAATTTCAATTTTGGTCCTGAAAATTTCTTAAATTCCTAAAGTGGCTTTCCGATGATATTAACTGAGGATCTCTGATATGCTTGTATATAATATTTTATTTGTATGTGTTATTGTTGATGATTTATTATGATTTTCCTGTTATTATTGTACGATAAACGATGGTGGAACCAAGGTGGAAGTAATACAATCGTGGAACCACATCGATACGAATCAAACGAAAAAGTAAAAAAACTGTTTGTTCTGTTTATTTTTAACTTAACGTTTGGGGGGAAAATTTAATTTCTCGGAATAGAATCTGGCCACGAGTTTTTAGACTGGCGCGGGAGAAAAAATCATTTTTTTTTTCGACTTGCAAATGAAAATGTGATACACATTTTGGCTCCACCACACAGCGTTATATTACACGCACGTCGGTCCTCGTCTCCGTCACTCATATTATTACCGCGACACACTATGATAATGTCATGACGATATTATTATAATTGAACTTGAATTATTGCGCCACGTCCGGTCCCGTTGAAACGTGTCGCGCGTAGTCATCTCCGTTTGAGGCGCACACCGCGGCAGATCGCGTAGGTATATTATTATCTGAGCACAATTATTATCGTACGATACACGTGCTGGTCGTCGTAATAACGACAATCATAGGTAGTAATAATATTATGGTATCGTAGACCAGGAAAAACGATTTATAACCGAAACAGGCAATACGCGAAGCTGCTTACGCGCGTGTAATACCTACCCTTATATATTGCCATTCTATTCTATAGGTAAGTAGGAAACGCGTTTATTCAAATTCTAGTTTTTGGAATTGATCGGTTTTTCAATATAATATTTTCGAATAGTCAGGTATTTAGACTTCTGATGTAATGTAATATTACTCCTCTGCTGCCATCGGTTATTGATTTATACAAATTTATTTAAAATATAGCGTAATACATACAAGATATAATAATATGTAGACATAATATTATTATGACAATAACAAATAGTACGGGTGTGCCAAATTGACGCTTTTAGAATGTACCCCCCCGCCCACTTTTACAGTCAATATTAAAAACACCACTAAATTATTGCAAATCGAGTTTCGCTAATCACAAATCGTACAGTTTTGAGTTAAATCAATTTTCATATTTTTGGGTGTGTTATGGATAAAATTTACAATACAACAATATTAATACGTCACGATGCGGTTTGTCTACACGACAGTTGTTGATCGACTACCTTCTAAATTATAATACTAATTTACAATTATAAACAGCCTGACACAAGTCGTACACGAGAGAGGAAATTATGGTATAATAATAAATTAACGTATAATATTATTATGTTTGCCATCGTGAGACTTATACCAATTAAACAATGCCCTGCAGATAACTTGACAACGAATACGAATAATAAGAACAATAACGATATGAATAATTAAATAGTAATAATTGTGACAAGCTACGGGTATTCCGTTAGATAAGGAGGTGAGCGTAAAGTGATTCTCTCATTTGAAAAAAAAACTGTTTGTATTATTTTCCTCAATAAAAAAAATCAAAGTACCTATTTGAAAACACGGTGCTCGAGTATACTTAATAATGTTTTAAAAATCAGAATTTCGTTAAAATCGATTCATTATTAAAAGAAACAAATTAGGGAAGCTCACTCTGCGAGCGTGCTAAATTCCCGGGCTCTAATTTTATTTTAATACAACTAAATAAACTATAATTATTTTATATACAATTTAAAAATAATTTGGTAACCTTTATATTTTTTAATCTTGGCTTGGACGAATATCTATTAAATACTCATATTTTGATATTTTTTTTACCTCGGGCTAATATTAATATTTACTTTGAATAGAAACGTTAAAAAAAATAAACTATTATTGCTACAAACTATAGTAAATATGTACACTGTACAGTAAATAACAGGGCTTGAAGTAGATTGAAATACATATCGATAAAGACGTAAAAAATCCTTGAAAATTATTAAATGCGAAAATAAATATATTATTATTTTTAAATTAATATCAGGACAATCTTATATCAATACGCGAAATTGTAATTAAAATCTAAAATGTCAAATTTTCAAGCACTGGTCACTACAGACAATAAATAAATATCCCAATATCAACACTCGTAACTATATCGGACGCAATGGGGTGAAATATAAAATAATATAAGAATATAGGTACGCCCTATATAAACTTAAAACGATGGTGCTAGGTAAATCGCCCTGTAAATCAAAAGATTTACGGAAGTAAAGTGGGCCATTTTATATTTCTATAAAAAAAAAAAAATTAAAAGGAACTAAATATGTCCCACGCACAATACATGTTCATAAACAGTAAGAGGTAGGTAAGTATAGTGATGGCCGATGAGCAATGATATAATTTCAAGTATCGAATCACACTGCAAAAATATGAACATTAAACAACCGCATTTGAATATTTTGAATAGTTGTGAACTGTTGCTTACATAAGTCATGTTCAAACCATTTTAATTTATTTGAAATCCAAAACTTTTCTAGATGTCACTTCTAGTAAGGTAGGTTTTACGTAGAAAAATAACAATTATGAACAAATTCTGTTTCGCGATATATTGAATTATGCCTAAACGATATCGGTGTCAAATATTTGCAACGATATAAATATCATGATGAAATATCGATATCGTTAGCCATCACTAATATACACAAGTTTGCATAGATACACTGTTTGAGGATAATTGAAAATTGAAATTCAAGTACAATTTTCGTTTGTGTTAGAATAATATAGTCATGCAACTCATACCAAGTAATATTATTAAAGTATAAATTCGCAAGTCCGTATACTGACGGACTTACCACCAAATGAACTGCAGTTTATCACAATACTATTTTTTAGTTACATGAAAAACTATATTATTAATTTCTAAGTTTCTGACCTAAATTCCTTACTCCGTAATAGTATGAAATTCGTTTAGTTATAAAGTGGGTCGTGGGTACCTGTATATTTTTAGCGAATAATAGTTTCAAAAAGAAACTCAATGCAAAAATGTCACCAGAAAACCATGTAAGTTATATACACTGTATGTTTGTTTTGTCTCTTCTGTGAAATTTGATTTTTGCGACTTGCACGGCGTCACTGTAGTCGACTTCTGCGGTACAGAATATTACCCATTTATTGATTAATATTATGATGATAATTATCGACAGTACGTTACCATACAATAACAGTAACTATAGTCCAGTGGCAAGAACGCAATAATAACGACGGTAATAATAATTATTACCATTATATTATTATTATCATTATAAATAATAATTATAACGATATTATACACATTATAGACACAACGCAAATATATTTTAGTGGGTCCTCGTATAATTGGATATTTCCGACGTCGGCGTGAATCTCTCGGTTTACGCGCGTATACATAAATAATATAAAATGATACATATATAATAACATATTATTATATAATATTGTATAATAATATTATAATAATATATAGTTGAACAATAATAATATTATTATCAATTCGGCCGGCGGCTTATATAATACAAACATATTATTATATATAGACATCGTGTCACCGCCACCGACGCGTTGCCGCCCGGCGGCAGAATCCTTTCATCTCTCCGCCACTCCAACGGCGTTGCTCGTGATTTATAATAATAATAATAATAATAATAATAACAATATTGTAAAGTGTATATCCGACGCCATCATCTGTCGTCCTCGTGTGATGGTTTAATTTGCGCCTTGGTCCTCCCTCGTCGTATAATAATAATAATATATATATATATATCATAGTCATGCGTATAATAATGGTATGCGCGTATGGTATAGTTTATTTGTCAAGTCAGCGCCTGTCGCAATAAAAACGTCATAAGCCTGGTTGCGATTCATATTCGTGAGTTCTATAAATATGTGACACGATGGAGGAACACATATTATATACCGCGACACTTTAATTTCAAAATCAAAAACTAAAAGTATTAATTTTAACCAGATTAATGGCATGTTTTTATTAAATATTTATGTTGCACAATGTGCAGCAGTATAGCTATAGCAAACTATAACTTACGGAAATTTTGTTATTAAAATAATTGTTTGGTAACCGCATGGTTACCAACAAGTTAGATCAGCTTCGCTTGGATTGTCTTCGATTTATTTTAGTTTTTTTTTCTTTAAGTGTCGGTAAAAAATTATCCGTCTGGTCTAAAAGCTTCAATTTCAGTACAAGGTCCCTCATAAGATGTTATTATGACTATTAAAAAATATTAGAGATATACTAAAGATAAATTGACACAATGTTTTTTTATAAGCATTTTAAATTCGAATTTTGATCAAAATCGGCAAAATTACGAAAATTTGTAAAGTATCTTGAAGACAATAATGAATAAAATGGATGGTTAAGCTTACCGATTAAATAAAAGGGTTTTCACAAGCAGTTCATACTGTAACTAAAAAATAACTGATAATTTCAAGATAAATGCACAATTTCACCGTCATTGCAAAAGTTAATTCAACCTACCTATTTTATTATATTATTTATTGATACAGCAATAATAATATAATATAATATAAACTAGACAGACTGTCTCCGCTCAGAATCGTTTCTCGTATACAATGATATATAATTGAAATATACCTTAACATGTTATCCATTGCAGGGTACCCACTCAATAACCCCTTACCCACATTTTTTAAAATTGTTTATTATAAATAGTAATTAGTATGACATAAAAATATTAATGTAGGTGCATTTTGTAAACTAATATAAGCCAATTAAATTACTTACTGTACACACTTTTGGGATTTATGCAACATTATCAGCCACAAGAGGGGTTGTTCGTTTATCATACCGGCCCTGATTATTTGTTTTATTTTATTGTTGACAAACTCTGAAATATAATATGCACGATATATGTCATATTATTACAGTTATTTACTGAGAGAGTAACAACTTTTACATTTTAAATGGAAACCCATGATGTTAATTCCGAATTCACAAACTAAATAACATCTTTCCGCAAACGTTTGATCTGCTGCAATCAAAACTTTAAACAGTTGGAAATTGACATAACCATTATAATATCAGATATTATAAATATTTTAAATAATTTGCAAGACATTATACGTAGCGATTTCCAAAATACGTTTATTTGTGAGCTTAAAAACCAAATTATAAGTCGCATTTTAAAAACCAAAAGTTATTAGATACGAAAATTGTAAAAAATGAAATAGACGTATAATAAATTACTAAAAACGTTTAAAAACCTGTGGTTAAAAAATTTTGTTTGTAAGTTCAATAAAAAACACACACAAATTCACATATTGTGTTTCCCACGATATTCTCTGAATTACATCGATAAAATAAAAGCCGCATATATATCATTTGAGGTTATAGGATTAGTTACGTTTACGGCTTAATCTCCGATTCATTGATAGCATACAATATCTAATAAAACCGAATTCCCCAACATACTATACATAACTTATTAACTTAAATATTCCTCAAAGTCAAACCAGAACTTTTGTCCTTTTACTATTCCGTTTTACGCAACAAATCACATGTTACACAAGACTTTAAGTCGCCTCTAATGTCCTTAGTCGACGAAAATAGTTTCATTCTCCATTTGAACTAAATACTGTAAATCCCATGTAATATGTATATTATATACAGTCCATTCTCGATAACTATAGACTCTTGACGTATGGAAAACCTTGATAACTCTAATTTTTTATCAGAGAGTTAACAAATCGAAAAATGCATAAGTCGAATTTATTTTTATCCCCTCGAGAACTATCGCGACTTACTGTAATAAATGTTATTTGAATCATTGATAATATTATGAATATTATATACTGGATATAGTCACATTGGCCTATAATACGCATTTTTATCGATTGAATATAATTATAATCATAAAGTAAACAGTTTAAAAACTGCGTGGCGAATAGTTTTAATTTTAAAAAATAATTAGAAACCCGTAAATAATATTCTGATAAATATTTTTTTAAACTCATTCCTCCGAGTTGAGGTAAATATGTTTTGATTTTTCACTAACATTTAGTGGACACGCTTTTCATTCGGATAAGCCCGATTTATAGAATTTACTATTATTATTTGTTGCATCTACGTGCACGTATTTGCGATTTTTTTCCCACAAAAACATTTAATCCCGTTCGTCATGATTTTGTTATAATATATAAAACAACATCGCGACGAATAAGTATAAAATTATTATACTGCTTGCGTTTTACGAACTGACGATCGCCTATGCACGCTGAAACGGTCTAATAATATAATAATGATTAGCGAAACAATTTTAATATAATAACCAACGACGCGTCCAACAGGTGAATAAGAACATGTATAAAACACTTTTTCAACAACTAAAATTATTATTATTATGATAAGGATATTATGATAGGTATTATTATCATGCGCCGAAATGCCGAACAAGTGCAATTACAGTCGTTATGCATTAATAGTGTACTTCACTAGTATATCGGTAATTTAACATAATTTATGTCAGAAATAGGAACACTGCACTTTAGTAATCGAATATATTGGTAAAAACTTTTTCGATTAAATGCCTGACTATAACAATAATTATAGACACGCCATTATTAATCGGCGTTAGTACAATAAAGTATATACAACTATCCATTCTGGCAAATTGTCACCGAGATGTACGAACGCGTGTTCGGTATGTATTTTATGGTCCTAAAATAAGCAAGATAAAATGTGTTAAGAAAAAAGTGGTAAATCCAAAGCTTTTCGTAGATATTTAGATTTATTAAACAAATTAAAGTGAATTTGACTAATTTGAGTATAAAACCTTTCGTACGTTTTAAGATTATATTAGAATTAGATACAATCATACAAAATCACTTAAGATACTTGTAATTATCCAATAACAAAATAATATATTGTAAAGCATATTAATATGTAATATTAAGTGCATGGCATTCAATCTCATCTAAACTTTAAACACGTATTAACTAATCAGCCCCTTGTTTGGAATTTAATTTTTGAAAATTGAAATTTTTAGAAAAATATATGTTTTGTTTAAAAATATGAAAAATAATAGAAAAATATGATTATTTTCAAAATAGTTTGCAGCTAGTTAAAGATATTTGTTATGTTATGAGCATATTTTGACAGTGTGAAATTAAATTGTCTCAAAACACGTTTTTTGAATTAGTAAATAACAACGTCTAAAATAATCAATAATGTTTTTGAATGTTGACATAAATGCACTGTAATAATAATCACACCATCATGCATATTACTGGAAGCACACTAATTAAAAATATCGAAAACTTAAAAGGTCCGAGAAATTCAGTAAGACTTCTATTTCGACACATGCAGTGTAAGTGTGTTGCACTCAGAACTGATGCAATTATACGTTAAATAATTTACAGTTGAAACGGGGAGTTGTCATTTGAAAAACCGAATTTCGGGTCTGTGTAAGACACCTTCCTTAAGGGTAGTATAAAAAAATTCGAGAATTTGAAAATAATAATATGGTCTTTAAGTGCATTTATACAATTTAAAAAATCAAAATTCTAATGAATTCATTATATTTTATGTAGAAAATGGGGGTGAACATGCCTGGCGAATCACCACGTCTATAATATATTGCATACGTACAATGTCATTACAGTTCGTCACGGTTATTCGTTCTGTGTGTAACGCACCGTGCACCTATACCGGGGAGCTTTCCGACGCGAGTGCGTGTTGTTCGTCGCAAATTTATCCGACGGAAAATATAAAAAAAAAGAAAAAAAAAGAATGGACAAAATAAAAAATCGCTTCGATTCCGCAAACATCCGCTTGATGTCGATTCCATTACACGAGAGCATACGTGTCCGGGCTTACTTATCAACTTCTTCCCCCCCCTCCCCAACCAACTCACCCCGACCACCGCCTTCGCCGCCGCCGCCGCCGATAACTATTACACGCCGTGCTCAGCCTTTGCAAAATCTATACAATATCGGGACTCGGGATTTTTCCGAGCCATGCGCGTGCGCAGGACGCCGAATCGCCGGTGGCCGGTCCCGTACAACAAGCAGTCGTAATGATTCTTATTCCCCGCGAGGCCCACGAGGGGGATGGTGATAATTAATTCGGCTGACGGCGGTGCAGCTGGTAACGAAAAGCATAGTCGGCGAAAGAATAAAAACACCGAACGGACCCCAACCCCTCGTGTAATATATAACAGTGCGGTATTCGGGTTTTTAAATGCGTTTATGGACTATTTCTATCATATTTCATGTATTGCGTCGTCCCGAGAACATCCGACAGCGAGACTGCTACAACAATGTATATTTTAAGAATGTCAATGTAATAATATTATACTATTATACTAAACGTATGAGCGTATCATTTTTAAACCTATGGGATGTGATGGCGTTAATATGTTCGTAGGTGTGACTTGCCATGACAGTGCATCATAATAATATTATACCTAATAGAAGTTGGAGCGAATCAAAGTTGTTTGTCCAAAATGTACACTCAAATTGTACTTCACACGAACCCGTTATATTATAGGGGATTCCTGATTGATTCATGACATTAAATTAACGATTATCTGATTTTTAGCACTAATTTTTCATAAATAGAATATGTTTCTGATGTTTCTTTGAAATTTTAGTGATAAGTGTGGTGAGTGTACGATGACTGATGATTGCAGAGTGATAGTAATTACGGAAACGCCTTATTCATAAATTTACATATTTTTTCTGGTCGATCTGTGCTAGTAATCAGGGCTTTCAAACGTTATGATTATAACGTTATATTTGACTAAAAACGATTGCAATTTGTAAACGTAATTATAACAGAAAGCGATAATCAAAAATAATTAAATACCGCAAAACAAAACATAACGATTAACAAAATATATTACATATCATTAAACAAAACATAACGCAAAACGTAATTTATAGAATATCATTAAACGAAAAATATCGCAAAACGTAATTTATAGAATTTCATTGAACGAAAAATAACGTAAAACGAAATAGTTTAAAATCCATTTGTTCAAAAGTTATATTGGTTTCGTAAAAATATTAATTTCATGCATACGGACATTACATTATATTTGATATCCTGGTCATTGCCTATAGGTACTCGTATTAGTTATTATCTATAAATTTAATAGGTATCAACACTATTCTAAATAACAATAGACGCAAAACTTGTTTAACGTTTTGATTCTGAATAACGATAAACGCAAGACTTGGAAAACGTTTTAAAATATTTGAATAACGATAAAGGCAAAAATTGTGTAACGTTTTAACTATAAATAAAATAAAACGGAATTTTTTTCAAATGCAAACCTTGCAAGTTATGACAAAATACAATTTTAAACGTTGCTGATGAAATTATCAAAATTACAATTGATAACCATGGTATCACATAATATTAATATTATCGTTGCAGATGTTGGCGTTAAGGGCATACTTCGTTATTTTAATGCGTATTTCAATGTTAGTTGGAAATCATACATTTACTTTGTGAAATATTTTTCAAATGGATTTGATTCGGTTTTAGTTCATTTAGAACAAATCATTACGATTTACGATACAATTATATAGCGGTACATTAAGTAAATAATTTAAATTTCGACAAACCGTATAAAAGCGTAACACACATTTTATCCTAACATTTTTTTAGTTATTCTTTTTAGATTAAATTTAATGATTGATGAGTATCGTAATATGCATATTACATTTATGGTGGAAGCAATAAGTATCCGCGGTAAAATTCATCGGTGCATACCCGACACCCCTCGTTATCACGCCTATATGGATATATTGCGTAGATTCAATTTGCACCCACCCACCTAATCGTAATGCCACTGAATCGATCACCATTATCGCTTACTAAATTTGTATTTTTTTTTCTTTGGTTAACAAATCGTAAATTAATAGTAGAAAACAAAAATCATCTAACAAGTTCAAAACTTCAGTATAATATTAAACGATGATATTATAATTATTATTGTCAAAAGGCAACCACCGATTGACATGATTTATTCAAAACGGTTTGACCATAATATTATATTTCATGGTTTTATCAGCGAGTCCCGTAATAATTAATCACAGCCACAGGCAACGAAAAATATTGGTTCAAACCAATATAGCTTAATATAGTAAACACAATCCAAACGGGAGCCGATATTATAATAATATGTGCAAGACATATATATATATATATATATAGGTTATAATGCAGACATTTAAACAAGTAATAACTGAAAAATATAATAATTAATAATGGGCACTGGAGCAATAACGAGTGAAATTGTTTTTAAAAAAAATGACGTATTACAATAATAATACTTTACGTACAATTTTTCAAACGGTCAATACCCGAGTATATTATAATACCTATATGTAACATACATATATATATATATACTAACGCACAGTTGTTCCCGTGAGAGCTTATAAACAAATACGCATAAAAAACAACTATTATTTTATCGGTATTATAGTTGTTAGTGAAAAACATATTATTCTCTGGAACGGTTTTTTTTTTTTTTTTTTTTTTATCGACATTGTTCGATTAGGTAGTAAATTTATTTATTTCCCGTCAGTCTATTGAGCGAACAAAGATAATTTCAAAATTCGAATACTTTACCATAATATACCCTGATCTGTACTTAAAATGGCGTACGAGAGAGGGTGGTTTACGGTGTAAAAAAATGCGTGCCACCTAAAATATAATGTAATAATAAAAAAAAAAAAAAACGCTTTGGGTTCGTTTGCTTTTTTATAGGTTTATATTTTATTTTACAGTAATGTAGATTTAATTATGATTAAATACTTAAAATTATTAATGGATTATTCAGAAGCACGACAATTTGCCGAGAGAGCACGCAAGTTAAATGGTTCGACTTGTGCGTTGTATACTATTAAAATAATGATAATATTTTATTAATCTAATATTATAATAGGTCTTGTCGGCGATGTCGTCTCGACTGAACCGCATTATTATAATAATAATAATATTATGATACTAGCCGTGTTGCCGACACGACCGCATGTCTCACGGAATCTTTCACACGAAACATGATTTTTGAACAGACGATGACGGTTTTAATGTTGTGAAAAACAATGATATTACTATAAAAAAAAATATATATATGTAAATTTCATGAACATTTTGGTGGTTTCAATATTATTACCTATGCACGTAATTTAACGAGTGTATACGATTAAATAAAAACAATAGTTGCACGAATTCCATAGCGTATAATATATATTACCTATATAAATACTGTTGCGTAGGTACCTAATTGAATTCGGTTGGTTCACATTTGCATAATACAAGATTAACCCGCCATAGTTTTTTTTGTTGACATTTGGTCTCGCGGGGTAAATGTTTTTCACAATACGAAATATTTTAAAATTAGGTATCACTTTAAATTGCTATTTCGTTGTTTATAATATTAAAAAAAATGTGAGTATATAATATAATTATTTTATTTACTTATGTCATCCTATTGTATAAATTACAGTGCAACTCGTTTTAAAAATAATATTAAAATTAAAAAAAAAAAACTTAAATAGTTTTCGATAAATTAATTGTCATGATCAAGTTACGGTGTGATTTTGATAAAATAATCGTAGTTACCTACGAGGGTCAAGGACCTGTCTTACAGATAATGGTGCAAAACACGTATTACGCTGGGAGATTATTTGCGAGACCAGTGACGGATTAACTGAAATTCGCAATAATAAAAAAAAAAAAATCATGATTAATATTTCGGTTGTAATATTTATACGTTTATAAAATTATAGATATATTATTATATTATTATGTTAGGTATTATGTGAGAAACGGCACAGAATATTAAAGGTTATTACTGTTGATAACAATAATTATATAATACGCTTTAAATCAACAGGTTGTAGAATCTTAAAACATATTAATTACATTTCGGCACATGAGTGGCCACCGCTGCAAATTACGTTACAATATAGTATGATGTAAATATTAACTCATCAATTTTAATTTCGCACATTAATATCAAAAAGCAAATTTCTACATAATATGTCATTGACGGATAAACATTGTACCTACGAATAGTTTTCAATAGTGTTGTGGCAAATTCGTATTTTTTAAGTATTAAAAAACCAGTGTTAGTAAAAATATGTTGTCATAATCTTGTTACTGACTATTTTAAAATACATGATAAATGATAATTGTATATAAAAAAAATAAATATTGATTGAAAATAGAAAAAATCAGATTGAATGAATCACTCTGCTTAGGGTGTAATATATAGTTAAGTAAACTCATAAATAAGAAGGCGCTACTTCGCTAGCCGGAAAATACAAGTGCCAAACTTCGGGAGAAAAGGTGTTTAAACTTTGAGTCACTTCAAACGATTTATTTGTATCTCGTATATACTATTATTATGTTTATACGTAGGTACTGCAGTGCTGCTTTATTAATTAAAACATTGTGTACAATTATTAATAACTATTAACCGCAAAGCTGAGCAAAAACTTTATTAATAATAAATAATGTATACAGTGGAAAAAAAAAATTACTATTATTATTCATTGATCAGAGTTAGGGTATAGAAGTTATAAAGAAGCAAAAGTTGATGAAATATATGCATAAAAAAAAAAAAACTTAAAATATGCATTTGAATCATTGAAATTTATGCAAAAATATTATTATATTATACATTTATACAGCCGTATATAGGGATATTATGAATATTTTAAATATATTTTTAAACTTCATTTGGGTATAAAAAGTATATGTAGTTAATTAGTATAAATGAGAAAAAACTCTTATAAAACTATTTTATTGAATTTGAATATCAAAATATTGATATTATTCTGAGACGTTGTACGTTTGCGGACGGCACAAATATGTTGTTGGCTTAGTACAACGATACTCAAAGTCAGATTATATCAAAATATCAAATTGTTCGGATATTTTCAACATAAAACTGGAATATCTTCTTTTGTAATGAATGGTGTTAAACGATTGTCAAATATAAATATTAGGTAACAAAATTATTCTGCGTTAAGTCTTGACATTTGTTTTAAATTCAAAGCAAAACTCGACGTAAAAACTGATAATGTAAATAAATGCAGTTAAAAACCAAAAGTTCTACAGATGGAACATTTTGCAGGTTGTTTATATTTTTATTTCACCCGATCAAAACTTTTTTGTCCCGAGTTAAATGTTTGTGTTGTATATTAGTACCAAAATAATTTTACAGTGATGATATTCATCATCACTGGGGGGGGGGGGGGGGGGGGGTACTGTAGATTTGTTTACTCGTGTTTTAATTATTATTATTATGTTGATGATTTTTAATGTATAATAATATCAATAATATTGTACGGTATTATGATTGTATTTGATGATTGACACGTCGGCGATTCCTTTATAAAAGTATAGGCCGCCACCGTTTCGTGTGATCTTATGACGTTACACGGCTATCTCGCTTGAGCTCATACAAATTTTAATACCTCCGTTTGTTCTATAAATTAGTAATCTATAAATTTAACCAAAGTCCTTTTTTGTTTCATGGTCCTTTAATAATACTTTTTAAATATCATTCGTTTATATTGTTATGATGTAGATAATATTATAATCTATTTGTGTTGACACCATTATTGTTAAAGAACCGTTATTATAGCTAAGATCTTATGTATATCACTATTAAATAAATAACAAATCCTTAAATTATGTTGAACGTTTTAGGTTGTTTACGAGTTTAAATCATAATATGAATGATTGTTATCAACAAATCCTTTATTCATAAAAAGAGGGTTTTCGAAAAAAACCGATGCAGAAACGTCATCCTGCTAATATCGTACGAAAACTTTTATTATTCTCAATAATTCTTAATAACAATTTTATTATTCTGAGAATTTTAGCATAATTTAATGATGCTCGGTGGTATAGTATACAAACGCCTTGGTGTTCAGAATCTTAAGCGATTGTCGTGCGTGGATTATGAGTCGTCATGCTATTATTTCTGATTGATAATATGAATTACTCGAATATTATACGATGCTATACTATTAAAAGACCAAATATTTCATGGCTTGCAGTATTTTTTTAAAGACCATAACTATCGTGTGGCCAAAAATAATCTGATAAATCCAAATTATAAGGGATAATTTATGTAAATATGTTAAGCGTTGAGTTATTAGTTTCCATTTAGTGTTCGTAATAAAATTACAGCCTTAAAAGTTTTAAAGTTCAGCCAGGAGAAGGTTGGAGACCATAATACCCAACGTGACGAACATGCGGCGAGATGCCTTCAGCGGTATCAGAAAGCTATACACAAAATGTTTCCAATAAGTCCAGCATCGTCCTAATCATGTCCATGGAAATCAATAAAATATTATATAAATGTGGATTTTTCAACAGTATAGTAGGTATATTATAACAAAATTGTAAGCAATTAACTACGATATAAAATTTCAAATTAGTATCATATCGATAAATTAAACATTACAAAATACCTACAATTAGTTTGAAATACAATTAATATTTGACCCCACCCCTTCTTATTGAAAATAATTAACTCAGTATATAACTCATAATTAATAATTAACTCAATAATTTATTAACTGTAATAATTATTACTAAAGTGTCGGTAAAACCGGAAGAAAATACACGTTGATGTGTTAAATTCAGATTTGACTAGAGCCAAGGCAGTTACGTTCTATCATGTATTACATGAACAGGTAGAACAAATTTCATTGAAAACTATTAAACACGACCGAGGAAAAATAAATACACATCCAAAAATAAGACAACCGACGAGGTAAGTTCATATTTTACAATATATTACTACAATGTAGGAGTAAAACGAAAACTTAGAATAAACTTATTCGGGTTTTTTCTTCCTTTCACTTTATTAAACGAAACGAAAAAAATAACGTTTTTCCGGCGTATACAAATTTATGCTAGTAGGAGGGGCAAACGACTTAGGTCGGAGGGAATGACTCGTTGAAAAATCGCGTCACGTTTATATCGAATGTTTTACAATGCTAAAACGATCGTTGTCCTTAAATCTTAAGTCTCTCATCCCGTCAAATAAAAAAAAAATGGACGCCATCATTATAATATTATTATACAGACAGCCATCGAGATAATTATTATAATAACGTAACATCAACTTTCAAATACGTCTGATTAATTTGTTGATAATTTATTTATTTTGTTACGACCTCGGGAGATTTATTTATATTTTTTTTTATATATTATCAATTCAACGGCGCCCATTGGACGCGTTCAATGTTCTGTGTGCGACAATCGTCGATCCACACAAAAATAAAAATTATAATTTTGCATGGACGGGTAGACTTTTCTAGGTCCTGGACCGTATACGGGATGATCCATTTAACGTACCACGCTCTTTATACCTACCACAAAACGCAAACATTTAAAAAAAAAAAACTTTTTCCACTGTTTTTAAGTTTTTACCCTATTAAATGAAAGCATACATTTTTTATTTCATATTTCGAAGCATTAAAAATTTAATTTCAGACAAACAGTTAATTAATAGTCATAAATATTTTAAGTTTATATTAGGTTAGGTCCATTTAGGTCCATGATAATAGATTTAAAATATAAGACAGGGCAGCTATGATGATTTGAACATTTTAGTACGTAATTAATATTATAGTTTACCTATTACAATTCTAGGGGGGTGCTTGCTTGATGAACCACCCTGTATATATTATACACTTGTATTAAACAAGACTGAGGGAAATCTATTGCGCGTAAACAACACAAGCCGTTTTTGAGCAGCTGGCGGGAAAGGTGACACGTATGCGAAACATTGTTTTCTCGTCGTGTTTTTTTCTGCCCGGATACCACCACAAAAACGTGTATGTCGTAGGTAGGTGTGTACCCACGCTGCCCTCCGGGACCACTCAAAACTTAAACTCGGAGTTCGTGTTTTCAAACGAGAGGGTCATAGTGATTGAGGTTGAGGGGAGAAAGCGCGCGTCCCTTCTCTCTCAAATGTTTTATTTGTGACGTAGAGTGAAAAAAAAAATGTACATAAACGAGTTTCACTCACTTAACATGCACACAATGACAAATGATATTCATTTGTACTGATTACTTAAAGTATTTGCAAAAATCCTCTTCAGACGTTATTGTAGTTTTTTGTTTGAACTGTAGTATTTTGTGTTTTTTCATTTTTTTATCTATGGTTAATTTCACATTTTTCTCTTTAGATTTAATTTTTCATGTTATAAAATATAATAATAATATGAAAAAATCAAGATAAATAAAAAAAAAATAATGGAAAAACAGAAAATATATTATTTTATTTAAATAATTATTATTACAGAATAGTGAAGAGTATACAAATGACGAGCAGTTTTATGGACGTATAATATAAATAATAAATAAATAATGTAACCCAAACGATACGATAATATTATTAATATACGCAGACGTGGAATACATTAAAAATAGAATATAAAACCGAAGAAAGTCACTCTGCTGCATAGTAGGTGTCGAGTGTACCAATTCTCATTGAGTAGGAGTATGGATGTAATTTCAAGTCAATGATATGCCGAGTGGATTATAAGTCAGTACTGTAGAATGGTGTAAATAGGTTTGTGGTATACTACATGGCTCAAAAATAAATGACTCGTAACATTTGAAAATGTCTTTGTATATAGTAAATAATATTATATTATTATTTTTTATAAAACGAAGTGGCGAAAAATTTCAAATCCTTGTACGAATATAGTAACAAAATAATTAAAACATTTGAACATGAAAATTGTCCATCAAAAAAATTGCGTTTAATGTATTTAAGATAATATTTTAAAATTTCTATCAGAACAACTCACGAGGAATTTCGTATTAAACTTTTTAACTTTTTAACTAAAGAATACAATTTTTATCAACATTTATAGAAAAAATCTTAAAAAGTTTAAAAATTAAAAGATTTTAGAAAAATATGATTATAAAAATATTTATCAAAAATATCAAGGGTGTTCGTATTTGAATTACGACAAGATCATGAAGTTCCAACCGATTTGGAAAAGGATCTCTATTTGCTAACAAAAAAACACCTTCAAAATTGAAGCATTTTTACTGATACAAAAGGTGATGACAGGCACATAAAACTCACACTCACACACAGCATTGTAAATGTAAACATTCATCGCTCCGTCCAGAATCTGTAATCTGGTTTATATTATTATACACGGGTTGGTTTTTTTTTTTTTGCAGTTGTTAAACGAAATTAACTCGACTTGTCCTTTTACGGCGCAACGGTCGTTTATATACCTAATTAGAAAAATAAAAAAAACCCTGCAGCAATAACACTGCAGCGATTTGACATTCCTCGAAAAGGATAATACGTGAAACGGACTCGCGGGGTCTGGAAAATATAATGATAAATAATACGATGTGAATTATACGATGACGCTTTTAATGAACTGCGGGGGCAACTGGTACAACGATAGACCTACCGTAGTTATTATGACGACCAAATTGAATTTGGCAATAATAATAATATTACGTTTTTTTGTTTTTGGAACAATAACTCCGGTACAGTTGTGTCGGCCACCGAAGTCTAGTATTTTAATAGTATGGTCGATTAAAACAACAACAACAACAACAACAACAATATAAACTACAACATCAACATCAACGATAACTGAAAAAAACAAATGCAAAAACCGTAGTTATGATAATAATATACATATAACTGTTTTGTGATTGATTTCGAACCGTCCACGCGAAAGCTTTTATATCGCTGCATGAAATTGTAATTTATATATTTATCTTATTATCCACTCGTGTGCGTATATGTTATAATATACTATCATCTATTCGCAGGAATAATAATATAAAGTCCTTTAAAAGGCCCGTAATTGGTTATCGGTCCACGATGACATGATATTATCATTATTATTATTTTTTACGGTTCACAGTGTATGCGATTTGAATGGTAGTATAATTGCAACGTCGTCGTGTTAAAATGTTTTAGCTATACACACGTATGTTATACACAGTGTTCGGACTTGATAATTATTTGTTCATCTTTTATCTTATCCAGATAAATAGTTACAAGGCGTCTAAACGTTCATTTTAGATCATTTTTTTACTAATCTAAATAAATTCATCTAGATGCATTTTTTATTGATAAAAATCGTGAAATTGTACAAACGCATTTTAAATATTTATACAGATTCTCAAATCAAGTTTATGGTTTATAAATAATGTAATTATTTTTATTTATATCATTATTATTATTATGTAAATAGTTCCCAGCTAAAGTATACCTACATTTGAAAACCTTTTATCTAGATAAATATGAGTTAAGTTATCTTTGATATCCATCTAGATACATTTGAGCTCCATTATCTTTATCTAGATAAAAAAATACTCATCTTATCCAAACAGTGGTTATACGACATAATATTATTGTAAAGTAATGGGTCCACCGATGATCGTCCGTGACTCCGCAAGAATCGGTGATGGTTGTGCTTATCATTAATCAACTGAGTTCACGTTTGCGATTTTAGCCAAACTTGGTTGTATGTGATTTGCGACATATCGGACAGCTTGCAAGACGCATTAGACACATGAACTCGCATTGCAATGGATCAAATTTGTAAAATTTGCATTTGCATAAATAAAATCACGCATGCGAGAAAAATCAAGTAAGATATTGTATAAAGCGAACTCAGCTCTTTAGATAAACAAAAAAATCGTGGTTGATGAAGTACCTAGCTAGTGTTTTTGTTGTGTTTATAAATTATTTTAAAAATTTAAATTAAACACAGCCGAAAAAGAAATTGGAACAATTTATAAGATATTATGACCACGATTAAGGGATTAGATTAACTGACACTATAAAATAATATACCTATGCTTAATAGTATTTCATCCTTTATTTACTATTATGCCCAGAACTTGCAAACGTTATAATAACGTTATATTTGACCAAAAACGATTGCAATTTGTAAACGTTATTATAATGGAAAGCGATAATCAAAAATAATTAAATACCACAAAACAAAACATAACGATTAACAAAATATATTATATATCATTAAACAAATCATAACGCAAATCGTAATTTATAGAATATCATTAAACGAAAAATAACGCATAACGAAATATTTTAAAATCTATTTATTTAAAAGGTCTATTGGTTTCGTAGAAACATTTATTTCATTCAAACAATCTAAGAATTGATAATATTATAATATTCCGTATCCGGGCCATTACCTACCCGCCTTAGTTATTATTTTTAAATTTAACATGTATTAACACTATTTTAAATAACGATAAATGCAAAAGTTGTACAACGTTTTAATTCTAAATAACTATAAACGCAAAAATTGTGTAACATTCTAATTGTAAATAACATAAAATGGATTTTTTTTTCAAATGTAAAAAAAACATAACAGAGTGCATATTATACTGCATAATATTAATATATTATATAATATGTATACTGTCTCGTACATTTTGGAAGATCCGGTTTATGATTCGTCCATGTTAAATTTTAATAATTTATATTATGTCTCACGACCTCTTTGAATTTTATATGAGAAAGTAAAGTGGTATAATATTTTTTTATAATAAGTTCGTACAAGTAAAACAGACTGAGCCATAAGATGTTAAGTGTTTTGTAGTATAATGCAAGACGTCGAACATCCAAAGTTGTAGATCGTATTCGACAGAACTATTATTCTTGAATGCTTTGGACTGTTCGAGTAAACCAGAAAACAAAACTGATCGTATTTGGGGGGGGGAAGAGTGGGCCTAATAGAAACAACGTAATAAAACGTTGGACAAAAATAAAGTACGAAAATGGCAGGATAGGAAATCTATACACAAATGTGAGAAAAAAAAAACTCTGGCTGTGACCCACCTCCATAATATTATCACCCCACCCAAAGACTTACCTGCCACTGTTACATCATTATGATACAATATATTACGCATGGTGGTTTGAAAAGCTTGGATGGATAAAGTGGAGACAAACGATCAAATACCGAGCAGTTCGTGATCCATTTATCAAAATAAAATAAAAACCGCACACACCGTGGCATCTTTACGGGACGTTTTTCATTCCAGCCTAGTCTGGGTCTTCTGATAATCCGTCACAATATATAATATATTATTATAATGCCATGAAATATAAATAGAAATGCATTATATTATATGCAAACTTTTGTTATTATAATATTGTCGTTTAACTCATATGCAGTCGAAGTAATAATAATTTGTATAAGAAATTAATTCAATAATAGGTAGTATTATATTATTATGATACACAATATTGCGTTGGCAAACGCCGCTCTATATATCTACTTAACTAATATCTATTATGTTATATCCGAGAATGGATGATAATAATATTATGATCAGAGGTGTAAAAAGTCTATCGTTGCGAGATACGAGGCCCTAAGGTTTTTAATTTCTCATATTATTATAGCCGCTGTGGCACTGTGGGTTTTCTTTGGTTTAGTATGCACAATCATAAAGGATCGAATGAATGTTTGAAAGTTGATTTCACAATTTCTTGAATTCAACTTTGGTCAACGATAAACATCTAGTGAGTATCTGACAATTACATCGTTTCTCTTTTGAATAGCATGCAACGACTCATGTACTTGGAATGCATTGTCCTATAGAGCTGCCAAAAAATAGTGCATTTTGAACTTAAATCTGGGCCCTATATGACTATAATATAAGGCATGTTATGCCGTCGTCGCGGTTGCGCAGTCGTGGTACAACAACAACAGCATCAATGAAGTCGTTAAAATATTTTCCCGCACTTATACCTACCATATAATATTATGGGGTAAAGAAGACTGGTAAATGATATAAAAATGTACTAATATATTATTAGGTGCAGCGTCGCGTCTACTGTCTGGTTGAAAATAAATAAAAAAGCGCTACGAACATATTATTTTACGCAATAATTATTATCATTATTTGAGTCGTGAAACGTTAACACGTTCGTTTAATCCCTACAAAGCCTATGTGCACACCGCAATAATTAGCATGTCGTACGCCCGTTTTAATTTTTAGTTTTCATACCATCGATATTATTTATTTTTTTTTTACAAGAATATCATTATTTTTTAAATGGCGTGTTTACAAGCAAATAATATGATATTATATACCTTCGTATGTCTACGCGTTTGAACGATAAAAAATCGTTAAAATACAGCGGTGTATAATATACCTAAAGGTTTGTTACGGACACTTCGTGTAGCACGATACTGTTTATGTGTATTTTTAGTAAACCATTTCTATAGGTGCAAAGGAAGGGGTGATGCGAGTATTTGAAATCATATGTAATATAAAATGATATTTTTTAGAAGAAAAAAATAGTTTGCATTATTTTTGTACGAATATTTACTATAATTTGAATTGACTTAATTTTATTCAAAACTTCAAAACAAAACACACATTAATTGGCGGATTATAGCTAGGCACGAGTATTTCGATAAAAAAAAAAACCGTGTATTTGATCAAACAATTATTTGAAATCGTGATAATTGTGGTCTATCGATAATTGTCGTGTTTTCTTTTTAAACCCTCAACGATTAAGCAATAATATAAATTGTTTGCAAAGACAATTTCGAAATTTGTTGTTATATTAAATAGTTTTTTAGAGATAGCTACTAATATAATAATTGAGTATCCATTATGATAATATCATGTGAGTATCAACCACGTGTAGTACAATATTAATCATTATAGTTGGAGACACGTGATTTTACAAAAACAAAAAAATAAGTCATTATAGACATAGCGGCTATAAACACCTATTAGAAGTCTAAATGATTAATTTAATTATTCAATTTCACGGATCAGAATCTTGGATTTATTCAAGGTGGTAGGTGAAATGTCTAACTATATATTATAAATATGGTAACTCCTATAAAAAAATTAATTCCATACACAGCTTAATTCATCAAAACTTAAAGTCATATAGTTTTGCCAATAATGCATAGGTATTAAGCCAAAATATTAATATTTATTAATTATAAATATTAAGTAGTACTAACCTTTTATCATAATTATGACTCTTAATTTTTAATAAAACGTATACTCTAAAATAAACTTTATTATTTGAAACTGCAACGTTTTAAATCGATATGTACGTACTTTTTTTTCTTTCGTTAGAACTCACCCCATTTTCTTTCCTGCTTGTATCCGCCACTGATTTAATTTATTGAAGATAATATTAAATAATAAAAATGCCGTGTTTTCTGTTTCTAATTTTTTTTTACCCATTTTATAACACAGCCGGATTAGGTAACCTGTACATTATTACAGGTTATGTTTCATATCTGCACACGAAAACTTACATAATTATATTTTACGCGTTCGTGTTCTACACGTACCAATTAATGTCGGATCGAGTTTGAAAATAATTTTCGTTTTCCATTTGTAAAATCGTAATGTTATGCCATTTTTGTGCCATTTTCATGTCAGGTAGGTGTAGACTATAGGCAGGCATATTATAATAATCATAATTCTCGACCACAGGAAATAAAAGTATAATAATATCCACCACGCAGTATAAGAACTGCAGTGTATATATATCGTTATTATGTTCAAATTACGTTCGATCAAACCCGACGATAGCTGTTGTTATAGTAGCTATGGTGCAAGTTAAAAAAAGCGAAAATGTTTAGGTTGTGCTGAAAAAAAAATTAACAATTGTCATGACATAACCACCGTACACGATTATATATTTTAAAACCCGGTAGGAATTTTAATGTACCTATAGCGTATAGTACCTATGTGTGTATATATGTATAGGTTAGAATTTAATGGTATTTTGCTGTATACGCATGCGATATGCACATTTGCATTTTCAACTTTTTCAACTTTACGGCCGAAGAGGCGCATGAAAAAATAATTAATTTAAAAATGCATATAACAGTTTCTACTGCTGCAGTCGTAGAGTTCTGTAGTACATTATTTCAACTGTCGGGGAAGCAATGCCCCGACACTTTTGTACAGCTTTATGCGCGTTGTGCACGGCACGGAATTCCTCGTTTATAATAAATAACAATATCATATTATGTATAGATCAAAATAAAAACAAACACGTCACGTCACGTCATAAACGGCCTAGAAAAGTATTAAAATATTGAGTCCGTATGGTATTTTGTATTCTGCACAACACATAACTTACTATTATAATAGTAAAGCGCCTTACATGTCTATGTAACGATACGTCATATTAATTAACTATTTTGCGTTCAACTCTGAAGACTAAGACAATCAATGAATTGGCATTTGAAAAGGTCTTGTGGCGAACTCTAACCAAATACCGATTTCCTATCGTCTCCTGTACCTCACTTCTTGAACACTTCCGGGAAATCCGACCAGACGTTACAAACGCAGCTCGGCGGTTACTTATACGTATCTATGTTAGCATAATTTTTATATGACTTAAAAAACGTATGCTCATGTAAAAGTGACCATGTGGCTATCAGCCAAATTAACTTACTGTGAAAAAAAGAATAGACCGTAAATATTTAGTAAACATTTTTTCTAAAAAACAACAAGAATTGTTATAGTATGTAGTTTTCATGGTCAAAATATGATACAGTTATCGTATAGGGATGACAAGACCACAAGTGGGAACTTCAGCAACTTAAGCGGGAAATCAAATATTTCTAAAAATAAAAAATCTTAATTAATTATTATAGTTCTATTGAAAATCAAAGAATTGATATGTTGGTAACATTGTGACAAACTTTCGATTTTAACGTTTTGTTTTTTAAAACTCAGATAATAAACGGTAGGTAGGTACAACCCGTCATTTTGACTCCTATTACTCCTCTCGCCACACCACCGGAGACTGGTCCGCTGTCTACCAGTTATACCATGGTATCCCCTCATTACTTCTTATTACGGAGCGAAAAATTCACGAAGCATGAATTTCCGATAATATTATTATTGTTTTTTAATCATTTTTATTTTGCTTTTCAATAAAAATCACTGCACCGTCAAACTTTCTTGCACACATGTTATATTTACTATTCATATTATAATATAATAAACCCAACGACCTCCTCGAACGTGTCCCGTTGCAGAAATCAAACGACACACATTTCGCAACTTATTTACGTCTAATGACGGAAAGTTTGACGGTTATTCATTATTATCGTGCGAAATATTTCCACATGCCGGGTATATAGGTACGCTATACATATTAGAGTATACACTGTGACTGAAATACGAAACGAAGGAAATCCGAAGTTTTTATCAACCACAAACGCATTTCCTACGGCCAATGGCAAACTGCACCTAATAATACACGTGCGAGCGAGCGCCAAATCGTCGCTTATAATATATCATAATGATATTCCAGACAAACTTTTTACGATTAAAATAATATTGAATTGCATAAAAATACATAAATGTATGACGTACACGGTTGGGTAAGTTACTAAAGAAATTGTCACTATTTACAATAGTTTGTTACTCTAGAACAATGTGTCTAAATACAGTTTACAAGTTATTTTAAAAAATGTATCTAAATACAAGGTAGGTATAAGTTATATGTTTTGCAGTAGGTATCTATAGTTAAAGAAAAAATATACAAGTTATACTTAAATATAATAAATCAATTTAATTTCAAAATAAATGCTGTCTAAAATCGGATAAGTCGGTGTTTTACGTTAAAAATAAAGATATTAAACCTTTAAACTATAATTATAAAGAAATTGAATAACACTCGGTGTCTGGATCAACAACAAATAATATAGACTGAAGTTGTACTACTAATGACTGAAATATTTATATTGTGATATGTTATAGTATTATGACGATTGAAGAATATTTAGGACGATTCATTATATAAATAGGTAACATAATACCTTATCTTAGTGTGTACGATACCGGAGTGCTGTCAATATTATAGATTAATTAAATATCTTGTATCTATTAGTTACAATAGTTACATAATCCCAAAAAGGTATCTATATCCAAATGCAGGATGCAAGTTATAACATATCTAACTTGGATTCGTATCTTATGGTCACGTGTCTTTCAATATTGTCCGTCCTGATGAGTGATGATACATGTATAATTATACAAATATTATTATGTATAACTCGTTACAATGTGAGTTTTTTTTTTTTTTACTATAGGTAATTAGTTTGAAGTTGTTCGAGAAGTATGTTAAGCGCTCAGATAGATAGACTATTTAAATTTTAGCTTCTGCAGTTATGTATAAATTCCTTATTTTCTTTTTATCTTATGACGTGTGTACAATTAATTGAAGAATGCAGAGGCACACGAGATGCCCGACAAAAATTTGACATACGCGAGCGCCTTCACGACCCACTTTACAAACGAAGATTCCATTAAAAACAATTTATTATTTATGAGTAATATCAAATTGTACAATTTAGTTTTAATAAGTTAAGTATGTAAAACAAGCCAATATGGACAACAGGGCTTCAACTAAAAAAAAAAAACCAAAATTAATTGATAAAAATGGCTCCCTGAGCAACAAACTCATGTGTTAGGGGCCAGGGGGTGCTGTAATAACCATTTTAAATATCGTAAAATAGATTGATTGTTATTGTCCCAAAAATAAAATTATTGTAATAGTTATTATTGTTATTAGGTACATAAAAGGAATAATGTATGTTTGGTAAATGGTAACCGAAGTATCTTATCAAAACCAGGTCAATGATTACATTTTATTTTCTTCCTTTTATACCTTAATATTTTATTACGTTTCCTGGAAAACCACTGGAGCGGAAAGTCATGTACTCGTGAAGTTCTATTTCATTACCACTTGTTGAAAGGGCTATCAATCGGTTTGTGAACACCATGGACTTGTTTATATTTTATCCGTTGTTTGTGTCTGTCAAATGCGTTAAAGTCAAATTTATATTTTCAAGATTACCAATAATTCATTATTTCGCATGGTTAAAATATACAACACGGCGATGTGCCGGTTTTAAACGTCGTAACAGTATATTTTAATAACATGATACTCACTCTCGATGACACAATTATAATAATATATACAACACATATTATTTTCGCGTACAGAAGCGTATCGTTTAAATCGCTAACCTTGGCTTCCTCCCCTCCGGAAATTTGAAACCTTGCAGTTAACATAATAGGATAGGTAATAGGTATACGTAATACGTTATGTTAAAATGATTAAAAACATTATTTTGAAAATAATTGAATTCATAAAATTGTGGTGTTTATTTTTTAGAAATGTAATAAATATATTTTAAACAAGTTAGGAAACCCATTTACTTAAGTTTTTGAATTATTATTATTTTAGTTAATTGTATTTAAAAAAATATAAAATAAAAAAAATGTTGAAACATATAAACGGAAACAATTGATTAAAAGTACTAATTTAGTCATTAATAATAGTTGTAGTTCCTAAAAGTAATTAATAAAAATATTTTTTATTAATAATTAATAAAGATAATACTAACAAAAATAAAAACAATAAATAAAAATGTTCAAAAAATTATTAATAAAAACTAATAATTAAAATGAATAAAAATATAATATATTATAATAGTTAATATAATAATTAAATGATTAAAATGATTAATCGTTGAAATATTTTTAATCATCTTAAAATGACAATTTTCTTTTATATTTTTATTAATATTTTTTTTATACATATAAGTATATTATATACAAGTTTTTTTAATAGCATTAATTATGTAATCATTTTTTATTAATGTATATAACATATTATAACAATAATATATACACCTACGTTAATTTTATTAAGTATTTCTGATTCATTTTTATTCATTTTTTCATTAATTATTATTAATATACAGAATTGTATTAATTATTTTTAAATATTATAATACGTTTATTAATTATTAGTTGACTTACAATATTTTTATTTAACATTTTTATGAATCAATCTAATTAATCATTTTTATTAGACATTTTTAAATAGGTACCTATTATATATTTTACTAATTATTAATACACTTGTACATTAATTTTATTTGCAATTTTTATGGTTTAATTTTATTAATTATTGTTAAGTAATTTATATTCTATTTTTTTAAATATTAGATTTGTATTAACGAGTAATTTTGAATAATTACTCTTAAATATAACATTATATTTTACATGAATTTTATTAATTACTTAGTAATTTACTATTTTTATTAATAATCTCGATTAGTCTTTTAATTAAATGTTTTTATTAATGTTATTTAACAATTATTTTTTAAATATTATTTTTAAAGTGATATTTTTTATTTTTATAATTTTTTGTTTATTGCACATATGCTAATTGTTTTTATAAATATATAATATTATATGATCGACATTATTTCAATTTATGATTTTTCTAAAACTTGAAAAAATAGAAATTGCAATATTTTTTTTATAGAAATTGATTCACTGCATATAGGCGATGCCTTGGCACACATTGGTCAAAATGGTAGCGATCAACATTTAGCAAAAAATTCGAAAAAATTACAATTTTGATGTGCAATTTCTAGGAGCTAAGTGAGTTTTGCCCGGCCAAATGAAAAAAAAAATTACGGAGTTTGTATCAATTTGCAATTATTTGCAATTAATATCAATCGGATGAGTTGGTGGGGCTAACTTCACTACCGTAACTTTTAGAGTATATTGTTACATTTTCAAATGAAATGGTTTTGGTAAAAATTAATTTAACCTAGTGTAGCTATTAGTATATACTAATGCCTAATACTGAAGTTAATTACTCTCATAATAATAATTTCATAAAATATACATAATTAGTAATATTATAGGCTGACAGACCGCTCAGAATCGTTTTTCGTATACAATGATATTATATCATTGAATTCAAATTTAATACCTAAAATACATTACAATGACCTACTTGTAACCTACTGCACAGCAGAGTGACATCCACTTACTCGCTTTTTTAAATTCATAAAGTACCTACTTATATTTTGGATGCAACCGATGATGTCGCTTGTGGCTTATTTTATTACCTAATTACTTAATACTCTATTCAAATTGAAGCGGTTGTCTACCACACGACACAGGAAGAATTAAAACTAACATTGAATACCATATTGAATAATAAATTACCATTCTGTTACAAGTAATTGAAAAATAAACTATAGCCAGGTTGTTGCAGGTCGGTTGTAAAACTGCATTATTATAATTAGGTTATATATATATTAATAGAGTTTTGCAGTAAAGATTTAAAAATTGTATTGTTTAGTATTAGGTAATCAAACATAGTTTTTATTATTTGTAAAAAATCTTTGCGGATATAAATAGTTATAGTAAATGTATTGTAAGTGTAAAGTAAATGATACGGAGAATGTCTTCGATTTTATATTTGGGACAAAACCGTTAGTAAGTATTATTATCATATTATAGTCTATACATATTGCTTGTCATTTAATAAATCAGAAACAACTCGTTGAACTTTTGATTTAGATGCATCGTCGCAATCGATATAGATACAAATGGAATTATATATTTTATCATTTTACGAAAATAAAATAGTATGTGGCCACTGCACAAGTGTTTATGCGAAAATCGAAGCATCTGAAATTGCGGTCTTTACAGGTATACTCGAAAATTCCGGAAATAAGGATTTAAGTAAATGTGCTATCAAAATACATATAAATAAAAGTGCGAGTAAGCGTGCTCGGTGAATCGCTCTGTACCCATAATATAGTGTATAATACACTATGTAGACACTCGATCGCCAGAACATTGTGACACGTGCGATCTGCGTGTTTAAACATACAAATGGAATACATTGTAAACAGTGTAATGCGCAAGTGGATTTCCATTACAAAGTTCAGGATCGAGTTAGGGCATGTATAGAGAGGTACTCGAATACATGCGATACGCATATGTAGTGCTGGCTAGATTAAAATAGTTATGTTGGCCTTTGTTGCGGTCGTTAGGTTTGTTATACCGATCCACCCAGAATAAACAGCCACGTTTACGCGAATAAAGTTGAAAATCCTACACAAAACCTCAATATATAACATAATATATATATGATGTAGCTCGTACATCACGCGGAAAATAATTCTATTGTTTGTGGAAAAACACGTCTAATTGTATTAGAAACATTGTGCGTTTTAGTATTCACGGTGGCGCGCGCCTCGCTGTTTTCTTTCGGACACATCATGTCATTGGGATTTTTCTTCGATGTCTCGACATAATTATATTACTCTTTACTTGCACCTAAAATCTGTATGAATTCGGGGCTTAAAATCGATCGTAAAGAGATGATAGAATTAGAACAAATTTTGACCCATATCAATATATTGGAACCGAAAATTTCAGTTTTGAATTAAATAAATGATAAAATCATAGTTTTAACCTTTGTGTGTGAATTACTTATTTTAGAACATATTTTATGATCGTCTTGTGATAAATTATAGTATTATATTATAATATTATCGTTTCATTGCACTTTAAAATTTTAATTCGAGTTTATCCGAACCAAATTCCACGGGATTCTACGTTTGACAACACATGCAAGTATATTATATTATGTTTGTGTTTACCAGGTTTACCTGCGTGTCTTTTGATTTTAAAATTAATAAATTAGTACATTATGCATGACACGATTATGGCTGTTGGGTTCTTAAAAAAGCAGAAATATAATGTGTTTTTCAGTGTTAGAACGTTTGGTTTGCTGGGAGGCTGCTACGTTTTATTTCAAAATCAGCATATGTCAAAAAAAAAAAAATGATACCTTCGTATGGAACTGTAATCATTTTACTTTAAATGCTTTGAGTTCAGAGAATTGTTCCATTAATCAGATTTACGTTTTGTTTACGCTAATGAATCAATGTAAAATAATTTAGACACGAAAAAATAACCATTCCAATCAATCGTGTTATTCGCCCAGTACACACTCTATCATTGTCACTCGGGGTTGTGGTCTCATGGTGGGGGGGGGAGTAGAATTGAACGGACATTTCACTGCTATTTTTCTTCATTTTACTTATCGCCGCGATACAATTTATCGAGATTGAATAATAATAATAATAATAATAATAACAACAATAATACAAAAAGGTTAGGTGGAAATGCGATTTGCGCAACACAAAGAGTACCGCCTTTAGCAAAAAAAAAAAGAAGAAGAAGTGCCCAAGTCTTACAATGAAAGTCAAGCCCAAGTCATGGGCAGCGGCGAGGAGGTTTATTGGAAAGGGAGCAAACCGGGGGGGGGGGGGGGGATATGGTTGGAAATAAGGAAGAATGGGTGTGTGTATATAGTGCGGTGCAGCAAGCGGTCGTACGTGTACGTATATATACATATATATACATGTACCACGGTATCAGCTGGAGGATAAATTCACCAGAGACATTTGTCAAAGACGCTAAACAAAGATTTATGTGGCTCCGGCAGACAATGGGTCTACACGGCCGCCGCGAGTGTTGCAGTGCGCGTGCGTGCGTGTGTGGAGTTGGGCAAAAATAATAATATAACCTGTTGGCCTATTGCGAATAAAACCTCTGCCTACCTACACACATGATGTGCCGAGGCTTTCGATGGTCGCAGGCTTATATCGGTCGTCGCATACATTATCACCGTACCTACCTATATATACGTCGACAACTGCGTGTGCAGTGATATCCGTTTTATACGATACCCGGTCGTCCGCCACGATCGATTCGTATACACCCACATGGGTAATATATTACGAGGGGTCGTCGGTATTGGCTTTTGGGCCCGTCGTCGTCCGCGGACTTTGCGCGACCGAACGGTTTGTATAATATAAGTAATGTTATTTTTATACATAATATAGAGAATGCCTTTCGCTTTTCATCGTCTCGCGGTTTTCATTTCAGTGCCCGCTGCTGTGTATAAGATTTTTCTCTTACGGTCGCGTCCTGCTTCCCTCGGAGCTCCAAATATTTACGTCCCACTGTGTCCTAGTAGGTAATACACCTAGGTATAATAATTATGATATAATATTAAATTATTCTACATTGGTATGATAGTAGAATTTTTTTTTTCATTCTTTTAGTGGTTCTACATGGTGTATTTATAAGAGGGTCATATCCGATTCGAAGGGAAAACCTACCATAGTTTCCAACGAAATGAGATAAAAAAAATGTGATTAAGAATAAATAACAAGGCATAATAACTTGTATTTTGCCTTTCAAAAATAAACCTAATAATATTTTTGACTGACATGTTCGATTGATTTATGATTATATTAGTGCGATTGACATTATTGATTTTTAACTTTAGATTGAAATGATTTAACGGATATTTCCTTTTTTGTTATATTTGCAGACAACAAATGTGTGAATGACTTATATGATTATATATTTTATATTATTATTATTACCTATAATATATTATCTACTTTTGATTAGATTCAACGTATATTTGATTTTTAGATATTATTTAATAATAATAATATACATTGAATAAACGCATTCCTATTTATTATTTATTTAAATAATATAAAGAAAATATTAAGAATCCATGATTAAGATACATGGGTCTTTTGGGGAAATTCGTAAATTTTTTACGGAACGCAAATCTGTATGACGTGCTCTTCTTGCTGCTATCACCGGTTTATCCGGATTCAGTGTATATGTTACGCATAGCAAATAAGCGAACATACTATAGGATATCGTTATCACACTGTTGCGTGAAATATTAATCATCGCGGCCGTCCAGCAGTGAGAAGTATAAATTTCCAAAGTTTGGGGGTTACCATTCGAATGCCTCCCTTCCCCCTTCAATTGCGTATTTGTGACATGTCGGTAAGCGATAGGATGTTATTATCAAATTTGAACGTAAGAATATCATCTAGAGCCTCGGGATGGTTTTTATTAATACTTTAATATTCTGAAGCATGTTATGAGCATTTGAGAATTGACACACAAAATTACATACGAATCCTACAACTGATACCCTAGATAATATTATAATTACCTTTGAATTTTATGATAGTTATAATATGGCAATATTCAAATTATTAAATATAACATAATACAATTTGCTGTTATGCGTTATGTTAGATTATTCCAAACCGGTGGATGATATACAGTGGCCAACTAATATTTGTTTATTAGAAAGAGTCGAGAATAGAGTAAAATATTATGTTGGCATAGTACATGAAATTATAATAATCGCGCCTTTTCCATCAGCTACTCGTTTTTTACTGGAACGTCCGACGAGATTCGAGACAACGAGATAAACACGACAATTATTATACGACAAATACGACTTTTATTATTAGGCATGAGTATAATATTATTACGATAATATTATTGAAATGTGCCATTGACATTTTTTTCGTGAAGACTTCCGTATAGGCGTACACTGCATCCGTGTTTATCCTCGCCTCACAGAGTGTGGGTATTTTCTGTTCAGATTTCAGAACATAATATATTTCAATAATATTATTTATCGGTAAACATTAAAAAGTGATAAAAAAAAATGATTAACTAATATTCGGTCAAGTGGCTACGAGAGAGTGTGTTATTATTATGCCAGTTAGAACTGATGCAGAATTATATTACGCATAGTGATAAAAAAAAAAGAACCGCGTAAACCACGAAAAGTCGAAACCTATACCGAGAAACATTATGATGATTGCGAAAGTGTCTAGGATTATTTTATAATTATGTGTTGGATACGAGACTAAAGAAAGACATAAATTATTGTTCATAACCTTAGGTACCGAGCACTCCAATCATGTAAACTCTAAGAAATTAAACTCATGGTGTTTTTACATCGCGAATTTTTTTGCATACGCTCGTATACCAGGTAAATTTTGCAAAACTTTGCAAACGATGGAAGTATAATATAACGGAAAAATATAAATTCTGAAACAATCTAAACTACTGGTTCGTTATAATTAGGTACTTATCTGATATACCTACGTTTTTAATGTAAATAATATTGAATAATCCATAAAATATAACAATAATTATTATTACAATAATATTGCGAGACCATTATTATAAAAATATGTTTATCGTGTCATTTTTTAGTCCGATTCACGCTGTTAGCGGTGCGTAACAAATCGATAATATTCGTGTTTATGAATAATATACCATTATATAGGGTACAAATGTTGGTGGGGTATAGTGGGCTTTAGTTATGCTTACTCTGGCACGAAGGTCAGCCCATGCCTATAATTCGAGTCGTGTGCGTACTGCACACGTCATATTACATATTATGTAGAATGGAAATTATTATAAAAAAGCAAAAAATATCGAACGAAAAAAATCTTTTACCCTTAGAAACCCACATTCGTACGTTGCCGGAACTATAACAATATATGTATGTACAAGAAAATCATAAATTAGTTACACAAAACGGAGAAATTATATTACACTGTAAAGTCGCATTATAATAGAAGTACGTACCTATAGCTATATGTATTGTTATTATTTTATCCTGTACCTAATTTTTTTTTTATAAATATTTCTTTACGTGATATTTATAATAATATTATTATCATTTTTTTGACTCGACAAAAAAATTTTACCGGTGGATTATCGGCGGTAAGTGGTGTTCACGTAAAACAGTTAAATCGAGTGAAATATCTTCAAGATCTCGTTAGTTCCACATTCGATCATCGCCTCGTGCACTATACTATTATAATAATACCGCCTGCTCGGTAATTTCCCCTCGATTTAATATATTCCATTACCTATGGATAATTAATAATAATTTGTAAACGAACAATATTATACCTTTAGACGATTTATTGCATTGCTGATCGTTATTAATAATCGTTGGAATAATGGAATTAATCACATATAATATATAACATAGTGTAGGTACACCATCATAATTGTAAATGAACATGTTTGTATTAAATTATGTATAGAGAAAAGAACACAAATTCATAATAAACAGATGCTGATTATGGACACTTATAATATATAAATCGTGCAAAATTTAAAGACGATCATTACAACTTACAAATTATAAAATATAATGTTTAATAATAATGATCGATAGCAGAATTAAATTTAAATGAGTCATAGGAAAGTCCACGAGAGTGCTAAATTACCGGTTTTTAAACCTTAAACGTATTTCAAACAATAAATTTTAATTCCATATAGAATTTTAAAAGGATTATTGGTACCTGTATTTAACTTAGTCTGTGAAGAAGAAACCTAAATTAATATAACATCTTAGTTTGTAAATAATATTAATTGTACCAATTAATTCACAGGTCATTTTTAAAATTATTTTACGAATTAAAAATAAATTCTCATCCACTAGCCAGTACCTATAAACAATTACAAATATGAGTATCAAATAATAATATATTATTATTATTTTTTTTTTATTGGGTAACCCGCGGCAACATAGGCCATTGGGTGTGGGGGAGGGCACTGTAGGTTTTTAAATTGGGTAGGTTGGTACACGTGTGTGTATGTTTGGCAGAATTTCTAATGGGGCACCCGTAGGTTTCTGCCGTGCCCCGGGTGGGGGGATGGCGGCACTTGTTCTCCGGACACCAGAAAAATGCCGCCCGCGGCCAAGGTATCGAACTCGGGTCGGCCACTCCGTCCCCCATAATATATTATTGTTTCATGTTATACTAGCAGATATTAAAAAATGTATCGGACAGGCACACAGACCGGTTGTCACTTGTCAGTCACTCATATCGCTTCGCTTAAAATAATCACAATAATTGTAAAACTACATTATAATAATGATATTTTATAATATTATAATAAATTTACGAATAATAATATTATCATACATCTCCTTGTTTACCAAATTAACAATCGTAACTATGCAAGGACGGACGGTCGGACACGCCAGGGAAACTGTCGTCTCGACTTAAGTTTAAAAGTCTAATATCAATATTACGTTAGTAATTATTTTGTGAAACGATCAGGTAAGTTATAAGAGATACGAATATTGTAATTCATTTGAAATATAATTATAAAACATAAAATACGCGTATGGTAGGGACTTATATGATGTTTTATTTTCATTTTTACATAAACCAAAAGAACCAGCTTTTAAGTATCGGTAGATCACGATTATTATTATGTGGCGTTAATGCAGCTGACGTGCGTATAGCAATATTATAATAATTGTATACCAAACTGTAATGATGATAATTTTATTTTTATTCATACTCGCGCATATTAACATTTCAACAGGGTTAAAAGTGTAGTAAATTATTGCGAACAAATTATGCATGGCTGGCTGCAAACAAGTTTTTAACTCGGCAAGAGAATCTTTTAGAAAAAAAAAAAAAAGTTTAAGTTATTTCAAGATAAAAGCATGCGCGAACCTGGCTACGTCTTAATGAATAGTTATTAGACCAGCGGGCACGGTTGCAAATGGGGCATTATGTTTTGATGACGCCCTAAGGCCAATTTTTTTTCTCTATAAAATAATATTATATCACCATTGAGAATGTTGAATACTTTATACGCAAAATTTACAAATAAAACTGAACCGTTTCGACTCTGGTTTTCGACGGTTCGATCACTGCAAAACGACTATTTATAATATTATATTATATAGGTAATCGACTTGTAAGAAAATCGATGGTAGGTATACATTTTTAAATATCGTCGTAAAACGACCATAAAACACGCAGAGTGGAGTCGCTTGATACTTTAAATAATTACCGCTTCGGTTTCTACGGATGCCAGTTAAATAATATCGAAAAGTGAAGAAAAAGTGATAAAGATTACTGAAAACGTCAATGATTAATAATTATTAATAACGTTATTCTCATCATAAAGTACCTAATATCGTGTTATGGTCGAGCAACCATTTTTTGTCAAGCAGCTTATTAGTTAGAGCATAGCTCATAATATATATTGATAATTTAAAAAATATATTACATAATTTGTTTAAACATTTTCTCGAAGAAGTCTCAAAAACAAAATTTACAAAAAATAATGTTCATAAATTATAACTGTTAATTTTGTTTATGTTTATGATTTTTTTTCCAATTAATTTTTGCCACATTTTACAGATCACACAACTTCTTATTTATAGTCTATACTCTATATGTACATACTCTGTTTTCTAATATGTATTTCAGTTTTGTTACACTGTAATATAAGTCTTTTGTCAATTTAAAGATATTTTTTAAATTGTCATAACTTTTCGCCGACTCTCCATTTACAAACATATTATTAGGACTCCAGTTGGATGCAGTGTATTTTTTCATGAATTCAGAACTATGACCCTGACAAAATTACGCTTACTCATTGAATTATTAGACTCAAATTTTATACAAATATTTTGTTTTATTCTTTTCTATGCAGTGTTATCGGGAAAATCAATTTTTGATAAGCTATTATCATAACTGTCCCTTTTAAAATTTTCTTTTAAATTCTCAAATGTGAGCAATTTGCTTTGGTCGGATTTATTTTAAGTAAATGAAAAACTCATTTGGAAATCGACTTCGATAAGTGCCTACCTATACCTACTTATTATGAAATAATAGTTTGTGAATATTATATCGTTTTATTAGTTACAAAAAAAAAAAAAAAGTGGTTGGTTAAAATGATTATCTAAATATACGAAAAAAAAAATACCAGACTGAACATTAAACGGAAATAAAATATTATGAATTTATATTTTACAATAATAATTATGTACCTATATAGTACAACTTGCACAACCCACTTTACAGGTTTCAAGGTTTGTTTGAATTCAATACTCATTCGACTAATGTTCTTACGTCGTCGGGGGATTGTTAATAACAACGCAATTAGCTTCGGTAATTTATTATTCTTGGCCGTAATTGATAATATAATATATTATATAGTACCTATATATAATGCATATGCATTAATATGTACCATTATGTTCTCGTGCACAATTTTCGAAGTATTATTTAAACGTATAATGCATATGCCGTACAAGATAGACCATAACATTATTATTATAGTTATATTATTGAAGTATTTCATATTATTATTAGTAATATTATCAAGCATCGTCGGCCTTATATTGTACACTAATTATACCCGATAAGTGGCTATAAGTATTGAAAATATTAAATCATCCTAGTTAAAATTTGAATAAAAATTCAATTATTTGTTTATTGCTGTGCAGGATTCGATATTCAATAAAGTACAGTATTATTGTTGTGTTATACTGCATACTGTTTTGATAATATTATTATGACGGTGGAAGTATTGCAACCAGGGCTTGAAATCGAAATGAAACGTTTCTATATTATTAATTTAATATCAATTTTTCTTATTATGATATTAGTTTTTTCTGTTTGAATTGAAAATAATAAAACGATTTTATAATATTTTATTATTTTATTATGTTTACATTGTTGCACATAATATAATGATTTTTAACCTTTTTCTGAATTGAATTGGATTTCAAACATTATTTTTTATTTTATTCGATTCAAAATATCGCTTTTGAATTTTTACGATTTTATTAATTTTGATTTCTACCAACGACCCTATATACCAACTAACCCAACCGTTCGTACGTGCAGCATAGTCGTTTACGCATTGTTTTACGAGGCTGTGAAACAGTGCTGAAAAAAATGAAATTATCTACCGTAGAACAATATTATTTACCTGTTGTAGAATTTAGAATTTAGAATTTTAAATTTGCTTTAAATTTTAAACCAATTTTTGTAGATACCCATACAAATTATAAAACGATTATTATTTTGATATAAATCAAAAATTTCATGAATAATTAATTGATAACGTAATTTTATTAATAATTTGCGATGTCATTGAGGAATGTTAACTATTTTTATCGATATTATATAAGAAATTAATTTTGAAATCGTTTTCATGCCCCGATTGCAACATAGTATTATAATACATATTATGGTTATATCAAACGTTAAAACACACAATTTTCACGGAAAACTACTCAAAATAAGACTTATTACTAAACGTACGGTAATATCGTAATATTATATTTACTCGTGTGCGCACGATTGGGAACATTTTACCTTTTTCGTAACAAGATTGCGAACGACTGTCGGCTGATCAAAGAAATTTTTTAACCAAAAAACGAACCACCGCGAACGTTTTTCAAGCGACATTGCCAAATTATTGTTGATGTAATTAATTATAGTTATAACCGAAACCACTTTACGTGTAGGAGGATGCGAAATGTAAAATTGACCGTTGCATACCTACTTGCTCCTACGTCTTATGGAAGTTATCTGCTCCTCCAAATTGGTGGTTTTAAAAAAAATATCTGTTATGGTGAAGAAGATTTTGAATTTAAGTACTTTAAATAAACGTTTTTGAATAAAACATAAAATTAGTTAATAATGTGTTTTTATTTTGTTGAATTTAATTAGAATTTATTAAATTATATTTACCAATTTACTAACTAATTATTACCTACACATTAAATATAAATACCAAATTTAAGTATCTATATTATATTTCTTTAAAATTCTTTACTTATTAATTTAACATCATATAGAATGCAATACCGTGGATTTTAAACATGAAATAACCACCACCTGTTAAATATTTACTACTACAGTTCTATAAGTATTTATAATAGTTTTTTTTTTTCAATAATTATTATTACTATTCGTATCACTGTGAATAAAAACATAATTTTTAAATATTATGATTGATTAATGGAGTTGTGCGTAATAATTATACGTATTATACGTATATCAGCGAGGGGAAAATATTTTTTCAAATCTATTACTGTTGGTTATATACATATACGATCTGGCAATGTCACATTAAAAAAACAGTAAAAAGTGTAAAAACGATCGCAATCGTGGTCCTGCGAGTAAAAACTGAAGTTGAATTGTAATACATACACGCCATAGAACGTTCACCGGATATCGCAATTATTCAAAGCTGTTTGGTTGGGCACGGGAAATTAATAATACCTGAAACACACAAAAAACACAAAATAAGTAAGTAATTACGAGAAAAAATTCTGTAAATTCTTTAAATTTCAATACGTATTTTATACAGTAATAGATAACGGTAGGCATATTATCTGTAGACGAATAACTATAATATTATATAATATACAATGCAATTGTTACCAGAGCTGGGGTACTTTTGAACATGGGAATTTGCATTTGTTTAATAATCACACAAAACATGACCACTAATAGGTAGCGGTTTTGAGGAAGGAGCGATGGGGGAGGGGGTCGATCACCTCCCACCTCAGGACTTAGTTAATTCTTTTTAGTATGTAAGAAATAATAGTTTATTATTAACAGTACATATTATAAAATTTGTTAAATTAAAACTTCAAATCATCGTAACATTGACTGTAGCAATGTTTAATTATTTCACGAAATTGCACGTTACATAGGTAAATATTATGACAAATGTACTGTCACATTATATCGATATTGAAATTATTAAATCATAATACCGTTAGAATGATTAATCTACATCCATAAACCAGCTATAGACACGTACAATAACAATAATATATAGTACCTATAATAATATAGTATTATTAATTGTGTCGGCGAGATCACTAAATATCGGTATATTGTATCGCTGCGGCTTTATACCCGGATACCGCGTATATTATGGTTTATTGAAACTATGGTAGCAATATGCATCGATACATTGTATAAATTATAATTATTAGATACGCATCGCTTTCGTAGTGATCGCTTATGAGGATGTCAGCGCTCCGCGTAATAATATTGTTTTCGCCCTTTGAGGAGAGACAGACGATTTATACATTTAGCAGAACCAATCTTAATATCATTATATAGGTACGAGAATAAAATTGTCGACCTATTCTCAAACTGATAGGTAATAAAAGGTCATCATGGGAACCTCACATATGTTTATATTTTATATTTTAATAATATACTGATATTTTACACCGTCATCAATTGCTGTAAATTCAAAATATCGAAATAAAATCCGAAATGAGGCGCTCTACATAATTAATATATAACTAACCTAGTTATACCTTTACCTAAACCTATATACACTCTGACACGAAATTGGGTTTGCTGAACGCAAAATGTTCCGTGTTGCGCGTGTGGGTCGGATAGAGAAAACAAACGGTGCGCTGACATAATCGTTTGAAGACAAAATCGTTATTACAACACCACAATACATTGTAGGTTAGCCTATATAATATAATACAACTGCGTTGTCTATTGCGCTTTTGTATTGATTTATATCGCTAGCGATGTTATTATTTATTTCAATGATGAGATCTCACGATAAGATAATAATATTATAATAATATAACAGAAACATGTCCAGAAGAAATTCCTTAAGTTCTGTGCTTTTGTTTGAAGAATTCAATGGCCACCTTGCGATTACTCTTCTCTTGTTTTTCACGTCCTCGACTTAAAATCGTTAGCTGATGGGAGGGTTGATATAGCGATCTTGAGCTTTGTCTAATATCATTAACTCCGATATAGATGACTCTCCGGTATTATTGGGTCGCATCAATTTCCTTGCCCTTCCTCGGAACCTTTACCATTTCCATTCCTATTCTATTGCCATTTTTACCGAACATACGTTATCTAAAAGACGATCATTTGTGCAGGATTGTGAAGTTGACCATCATTCCTCATTTGATTATTTATTATCGATGTTGATATTACTATGATTATTATAATAATATCATTGTTTGATTATAAGTTTCTTACTATATTTTTTTTTATTAGAATTTAATTTTTTAATTTTCTAAACCTTCGCTGATCTTTAATATATTTTGAATTGGATCTAATAACCCTTAAATATCTATAAATAAAATATAATATTTCGACGACTCGAGTTCTGGAGCATTTTTCGACCGATCACCGATCTCCGGTGCGCAATATTCAGGAGGGCACGTGGCGACGGGCAGCGTTTTCGCTAATGGTTATAAAATTAAATAAATATTTTCAACAATATTTGCCGCACGTGGACAACGCGTAAACGAGTTCAAAAGTAAAAAAACGTACACAATTGTTTCGTTACAGATTTTACACACGGCCATTATATATCATCGTTAGTTATACTTGTTGAATCGCTCCAACTACATAATACGCAGTAATCAACTGCTCGACTGTATAATAAAAATGGCTTAGTC